>NC_136791.1:9549472-9831145 GCF_951216825.1 Electrona antarctica
CCGAGACCATGGGCTATAGCCCATGGTCTCGGAGTGAATTTTGTCTTTTTTCAAATCCTCAAAAATGATGGGAAAAAAGACGAAAATCACTCCGAGACGATGGGCTATAGCCCATGGTCTCGAATGGCATACTATAGCATGCCGTTTTCCATCATTTTTGAGGATTTGAAAAAAAGACGAAAATCACTCCGAGACCATGGGCTATAGCCCATCGTCTCGGAGTCATTTTCGTCTTTTTTTTCAAATCCTCGTTTTTCATAATTTATGACCATGGGCTATAGCCCATATCGGACGGCATACTATAGCATGCCGTTTTTCATCATTTTTGAGGAAATCACTCCGAGACGATGGGCTATAGCCCATCGTCTCGGGGTCATTTTCGTTTTTTTTTCAAATCCTCAAAAATGATGCAAAACGGCATGCTATAGTATGCCGTTCGAGACCATGGGCTATAGCCCATGGTCTCGGAGTGAATTTTGTCTTTTTTTCAAATCCTCAAAAATGATGAAAAATGGCATGCTATAGTATGCCGTCTGAGGCCATGGGCTGAAATTGAACCCACGACCTGTGGCTCACATAGAAAGCAGCTTATCACAGAGTGCCACCATGCTCTCTGAGAATCTCCTCAGCTTTCCATCTCTTTCCAGTTCTCTTCTGGATGTTATTCTCCAAAACATGCTGCAGAGTGAAAGTAGGAGGAACTCAGCTGGATTTGAACTCACAACCTCTGGCTCACATGGACGTCATCTTAACAAGGGTTACCATGATAGCATTATCACGTTAGTGTCTGGGCATCCATGAGTCTCACGGTTGAGGTTACCTGGGGAGGGAACGCCACTGTGGGAGCCCGGATTGGTGTTAGCATGTTAGCATATTAGCATTAGCATGTTAGCATTAGCATTAGTATGTGCATCTTAGCATTAGCATGTTAGCATTAGCATGATAGCATGTTAGCATTAGCACGTTAGCATGTTAGCATGTTAGCATTAGCATGTTAGCATTAGCATGTGCATCTTAGCATTAGCATGTTAGCATTAGCATGATAGCATGTTAGCATTAGCACGTTAGCATGTTAGCATTAGCATGTTAGCATTAGCATGTTAGCATTAGCACGTTAGCATTAGCATGATAGCATGTTAGCATTAGCACGATAGTATGTTAGCATTAGTCTGTTAGCATTAGCATGTGCATGTTAGCATTAGCACGTTAGCATGTTAGCATGTTAGCATTTTAGCATTAGCACGTTAGCATGTTAGCATGTTAGCATGTTAGCATGTTAGCATGTTAGCATGTTAGCATTACCATGTTAGCATTACCATGTTAGCGTTAGCATGATAGCATGTTAGCATTAGCATGCTAGCATGTTAGCATTAGCATGTTAGCATTAGCATGATAGCATGTTAGCATTAGCATGATAGCATGTTAGCATGTTAGCATTAACATGTTAGCATGTTAGCATTAGCATGTTAGCGTGTTAGCATTAGCATGTTAGCATTAGCATGATAGCATGTTAGCATTAGTATGTTAGCATTAGCATGTTAGCATTAGCATGATAGCATTGGCACGTTAGCATGTGAAAAACAAGGATTTGAAAAAAAGACGAAAATGACTCCGAGACGATGGGCTATAGCCCATGGTCTCGGAGTGATTTTCGTCTTTTTTTCAAATCCTCAAAAATGATGCAAAACGGCATGAGGATTTGAAAAAAAGACGAAAATGACTCCGAGACGATGGGCTATAGCCCATGGTCTCGGAGTGATTTTCGTCTTTTTTTCAAATCCTCAAAAATGATGAAAAACGAGGATTTGAAAAAAAGACGAAAATCACTCGAGACGATGGGCTATAGCCCATCGTCTCGGAGTCATTTTCGTCTTTTTTTCAAATCCTTGTTTTTCATCATTTATGACCATGGGCTATAGCCCATATCGGATGGCATACTATAGCATGCCGTTTTGCATCATTTTTGAGGATTTGAAAAAAAGACGAAAATTACCCCGAGACGATGGGCTATAGCCCATCGTGATGGGCTATAGCCCATGGTCTCGAACGGCATACTATAGCATGCCGTTTTCCATCATTTTTGAGGATTTGAAAAAAAGACGAAAATCACTCCGAGACCATGGGCTATAGCCCATCGTCTCGGAGTCATTTCCGTCTTTTTTTCAAATCCTCGTTTTTCATAATTTATGACCATGGGCTATAGCCCATATCGGACGGCATACTATAGCATGCCGTTTTTCATCATTTTTGAGGAAATCACTCCGAGACGATGGGCTATAGCCCATGGTCTCGAACGGCATACTATAGCATGCCGTTTTGCATCATTTTTGAGGATTTGAAAAAAAGACGAAAATGACCCCGAGACGATGGGCTATCTCGGAGTCATTTCCGTCTTTTTTTCAAATCCTCGTTTTTCATCATTTATGACCATGGGCTATAGCCCATATCGGACGGCATACTATAGCATGCCGTTTTCCATCATTTTTGAGGATTTGAAAAAAAGACGAAAATCACTCCGAGACGATGGGCTATAGCCCATTGTCTCGAACGGCATACTATAGCATGCCGTTTTTCATCATTTTTGAGGAAATCACTCCGAGACGATGGGCTATAGCCCATGGTCTCGAACGGCATACTATAGCATGCCGTTTTGCATCATTTTTGAGGATTTGAAAAAAAGATGAAAATGACCCCGAGACGATGGGCTATAGCCCATGGTCTCGGAGTGAATTTTGTCTTTTTTTCAAATCCTCAAAAATGATGAAAAATGGCATGCTATAGTATGCCGTCTGAGGCCATGGGCTGAAATTGAACCCACGACCTGTGGCTCACATAGAAAGCAGCTTATCACAGAGTGCCACCATGCTCTCTGAGAATCTCCTCAGCTTTCCATCTCTTTCCAGTTCTCTTCTGGATGTTATTCTCCAAAACATGCTGCAGAGTGAAAGTAGGAGGAACTCAGCTGGATTTGAACTCACAACCTCTGGCTCACATGGACGTCATCTTAACAAGGGTTACCATGATAGCATTATCACGTTAGCATGTCTGGGCATCCATGAGTCTCACGGTTGAGGTTACCTGGGGAGGGAACGCCACTGTGGGAGCCCGGATTGGTGTTAGCATGTTAGCATATTAGCATTAGCATGTTAGCATTAGCATTAGTATGTGCATCTTAGCATTAGCATGTTAGCATTAGCATGATAGCATGTTAGCATTAGCACGTTAGCATGTTAGCATGTTAGCATTAGCATGTTAGCATTAGCATGTGCATCTTAGCATTAGCATGTTAGCATTAGCATGATAGCATTAGCATGATAGCATTGGCACGTTAGCATGTGAAAAACAAGGATTTGAAAAAAAGACGAAAATGACTCCGAGACGATGGGCTATAGCCCATGGTCTCGGAGTGATTTTCGTCTTTTTTTCAAATCCTCAAAAATGATGAAAAACGAGGATTTTTTTTTTATGACCATGGGCTATAGCCCATATCGGATGGCATACTATAGCATGCCGTTTTGCATCATTTTTGAGGATTTGAAAAAAAGACGAAAATGACCCAGAGACGATGGGCTATAGCCCATCATGATGGGCTATAGCCCATGGTCTCGAACGGCATACTATAGCCTGCCGTTTTCCATCATTTTTGAGGATTTGAAAAAAAGACGAAAATCACTCCGAGACGATGGGCTATAGCCCATGGTCTCGAACGGCATACTATAGCCTGCCGTTTTCCATCATTTTTGAGGATTTGAAAAAAAGACGAAAATGACCCCGAGACGATGGGCTATAGCCCATGGTCTTGGAGTGAATTTTGTCTTTTTTCAAATCCTCAAAAATGATGGGAAAAAAAGACGAAAATCACTCCGAGACCATGGGCTATAGCCCATCGTCTCGGAGTCATTTCCGTCTTTTTTTCAAATCCTCGTTTTTCATCATTTATGACCATGGGCTATAGCCCATATCGGACGGCATACTATAGCATGCCGTTTTCCATCATTTTTGAGGATTTGAAAAAAAGACGAAAATCACTCCGAGACCATGGGCTATAGCCCATCGTCTCGGAGTCATTTTCGTCTTTTTTTCAAATCCTCGTTTTTCATAATTTATGACCATGGGCTATAGCCCATATCGGACGGCATACTATAGCATGCCGTTTTTCATCATTTTTGAGGAAATCACTCCGAGACGATGGGCTATAGCCCATGGTCTCGAACGGCATACTATAGCATGCCGTTTTGCATCATTTTTGAGGATTTGAAAAAAAGACGAAAATGACCCCGAGACGATGGGCTATAGCCCATCGTCTCGGAGTCATTTCCGTCTTTTTTTCAAATCCTCGTTTTTCATCATTTATGACCATGGGCTATAGCCCATATCGGACGGCATACTATAGCATGCCGTTTTCCATCATTTTTGAGGATTTGAAAAAAAGACGAAAATCACTCCGAGACCATGGAAAAAAAGACGAAAATGACCCCGAGACGATGGGCTATAGCCCATCGTCTCGGAGTCATTTTCGTCTTTTTTTCAAATCATCGTTTTTCATAATTTATGACCATGGGCTATAGCCCATATCGGACGGCATACTATAGCATGCCGTTTTTCATCATTTTTGAGGAAATCACTCCGAGACGATGGGCTATTTGCATCATTTTTGAGGATTTGAAAAAAAGACGAAAATGATGCTAATGCTAACATACTAATGCTAACATGCTAAAATCCTAACATGCTAATGCTAACATGCTAATGCTAACATGCTAGCATGCTAATGCTAACATGCTATCATGCTAACGCTAACATGGTAATGCTAACATGGTAATGCTAACATGCTAACATGCTAACATGCTAACATGCTAACATGCTAACATGCTAACGTGCTAATGCTATCATGGTAATGCTAACGTGCTAATGCTAACATGCTAACATGCTAACATGCTAACGTGCTAACGTGCTAATGCTAACATGCACATGCTAATGCTAACAGGCTAATGCTAACATGCTATCGTGCTAATGCTAACATGCTATTATGCTAATGCTAACATACTAATGCTAACATGCTAAAATCCTAACATGCTAATGCTAACATGCTAATGCTAACATGCTAGCATGCTAATGCTAACATGCTATCATGCTAACGCTAACATGGTAATGCTAACATGGTAATGCTAACATGCTAACATGCTAACATGCTAACATGCTAACATGCTAACGTGCTAATGCTAACATGGTAATGCTAACGTGCTAATGCTAACGTGCTAATGCTAACATGCACATGCTAATGCTAACAGGCTAATGCTAACATGCTATCGTGCTAATGCTAACATGCTATCATGCTAATGCTAACGTGCTAATGCTAACATGCTAATGCTAACATGCTAACGTGCTAATGCTAACATGCTATCATGCTAATGCTAACATGCTAATGCTAAGATGCACATGCTAATGCTAACATGCTAATGCTAACATGCTAACATGCTAACGTGCTAATGCTAACATGCTATCATGCTAATGCTAACATGCTAATGCTAAGATGCACATGCTAATGATAATGCTAACATGCTAATGCTAACATGCTAACATGCTAACACCAATCCGGGCTCCCACAGTGGCGTTCCCTCCCCAGGTAACCTCAACCGTGAGACTCATGGATGCCCAGACATGCTAACGTGATAATGCTATCATGGTAACCCTTGTTAAGATGACGTCCATGTGAGACAGAGGTTGTGAGTTCAAATCCAGCTGAGTTCCTCCTACTTTCACTCTGCAGCATGTTTTGGAGAATAACATCCAGAAGAGAACTGGAAAGAGATGGAAAGCTGAGGAGATTCTCAGAGAGCATGGTGGCACTATGTGATAAGCTGCTTTCTATGTGAGCCACAGGTCGTGGGTTCAATTTCAGCCCATGGCCTCAGACGGCATACTATAGCATGCCATTTTTCATCATTTTTGAGGATTTGAAAAAAAGACAAAATTCACTCCGAGACCATGGGCTATAGCCCATCGTCTCGGGGTCATTTCCATATTTTTTTCAAATCCTCAAAAATGATGCAAAACGGCATGCTATAATATGCCGTTCGAGACCATGGGCTATAGCCCATGGTCTCGGAGTGATTTTCGTCTTTTTTTCAAATCCTCAAAAATGATGGAAAACGGCATGCTATAGTATGCCGTCCGATATGGGCTATAGCCCATGGTCATAAATGATGAAAAACGAGGATTTGAAAAAAAGACGGAAATGACTCCGAGACGATGGGCTATAGCCCATGGTCTCGGAGTGATTTTCGTCTTTTTTTCAAATCCTCAAAAATGATGCAAAACGGCATAGCCCATGGTCATCATTTATGACCATGGGCTATAGCCCATATCGGACGGCATACTATAGCATGCCGTTTTCCATCATTTTTGAGGATTTGAAAAAAAGACGAAAATCACTCCGAGACGATGGGCTATAGCCCATGGTCTTGAACGGCATACTTTAGCATGCCGTTTTGCATCATTTTTGAGGATTTGAAAAAAAGATGAAAATGACCCCGAGACGATGGGCTATAGCCCATGGTCTCGGAGTGAATTTTGTCTTTTTTTCAAATCCTCAAAAATGATGGAAAAAAAGACGAAAATCACTCCGAGACCATGGGCTATAGCCCATCGTCTCGGAGTCATTTTCGTCTTTTTTTCAAATCCTCGTTTTTCATCATTTATGACCATGGGCTATAGCCCATATCGGACGGCATACTATAGCATGCCGTTTTTCATCATTTTTGAGGAAATCACTCCGAGACGATGGGCTATAGCCCATGGTCTCGAACGGCATACTATAGCATGCCGTTTTGCATCATTTTTGAGGATTTGAAAAAAAGACGAAAATCACTCCGAGACGATGGGCTATAGCCCATGGTCTTGAACGGCATAATATAGCATGCCGTTTTGCATCATTTTTGAGGATTTGAAAAAAAGATGAAAATGACCCCGAGACGATGGGCTATAGCCCATGGTCTCGGAGTGAATTTTGTCTTTTTTCAAATCCTCAAAAATGATGGGAAAAAAGACGAAAATCACTCCGAGACCATGGGCTATAGCCCATCGTCTCGGAGTCATTTCCGTCTTTTTTTCAAATCCTCGTTTTTCATCATTTATGACCATGGGCTATAGCCCATATCGGACGGCATACTATAGCATGCCGTTTTTCATCATTTTTGAGGAAATCACTCCGAGACGATGGGCTATAGCCCATGGTCTCGAACGGCATACTATAGCATGCCGTTTTGCATCATTTTTGAGGATTTGAAAAAAAGACGGAAATGACTCCGAGACGATGGGCTATAGCCCATCGTCTCGGAGTCATTTCCGTCTTTTTTTCAAATCCTCGTTTTTCATCATTTATGACCATGGGCTATAGCCCATATCGGACGGCATACTATAGCATGCCGTTTTCCATCATTTTTGAGGATTAAAAAAAAAGACGAAAATCACTCCGAGACGATGGGCTATAGCCCATGGTCTTGAACGGCATACTTTAGCATGCCGTTTTGCATCATTTTTGAGGATTTGAAAAAAAGATGAAAATGACCCCGAGACGATAGCCCATGGTCTCGGAGTGAATTTTGTCTTTTTTTCAAATCCTCGTTTTTCATAATTTATGACCATGGGCTATAGCCCATATCGGACGGCATACTATAGCATGCCGTTTTTCATCATTTTTGAGGAAATCACTCCGAGACCATGGGCTATAGCCCATCGTCTCGGAGTCATTTTCGTCTTTTTTTCAAATCCTCGTTTTTCATCATTTATGACCATGGGCTATAGCCCATATCGGACGGCATACTATAGCATGCCGTTTTTCATCATTTTTGAGGAAATCACTCCGAGACGATGGGCTATAGCCCATGGTCTCGAACGGCATACTATAGCATGCCGTTTTGCATCATTTTTGAGGATTTGAAAAAAAGACGAAAATCACTCCGAGACGATGGGCTATAGCCCATGGTCTTGAACGGCATACTATAGCATGCCGTTTTGCATAATTTTTGAGGATTTGAAAAAAAGATGAAAATGACCCCGAGACGATGGGCTATAGCCCATGGTCTCGGAGTGAATTTTGTCTTTTTTCAAATCCTCAAAAATGATGGGAAAAAAGACGAAAATCACTCCGAGACCATGGGCTATAGCCCATCGTCTCGGAGTCATTTCCGTCTTTTTTTCAAATCCTCGTTTTTCATCATTTATGACCATGGGCTATAGCCCATATCGGACGGCATACTATAGCATGCCGTTTTCCATCATTTTTGAGGATTTGAAAAAAAGACGAAAATCACTCCGAGACCATGGGCTATAGCCCATCGTCTCGGAGTCATTTTCGTCTTTTTTTCAAATCCTCGTTTTTCATAATTTATGACCATGGGCTATAGCCCATATCGGACGGCATACTATAGCATGCCGTTTTTCATCATTTTTGAGGAAATCACTCCGAGACGATGGGCTATAGCCCATGGTCTCGAACGGCATACTATAGCATGCCGTTTTGCATCATTTTTGAGGATTTGAAAAAAAGACGAAAATGACCCCGAGACGATGGGCTATAGCCCATCGTCTCGGAGTCATTTCCGTCTTTTTTTCAAATCCTCGTTTTTCATCATTTATGACCATGGGCTATAGCCCATATCGGACGGCATACTATAGCATGCCGTTTTCCATCATTTTTGAGGATTTGAAAAAAAGACGAAAATCACTCCGAGACGATGGGCTATAGCCCATGGTCTTGAACGGCATACTTTAGCATGCCGTTTTGCATCATTTTTGAGGATTTGAAAAAAAGATGAAAATGACCCCGAGACGATGGGCTATAGCCCATGGTCTCGGAGTGAATTTTGTCTTTTTTTCAAATCCTCAAAAATGATGGAAAAAAAGACGAAAATCACTCCGAGACCATGGGCTATAGCCCATCGTCTCGGAGTCATTTTCGTCTTTTTTTCAAATCCTCGTTTTTCATCATTTATGACCATGGGCTATAGCCCATATCGGACGGCATACTATAGCATGCCGTTTTTCATCATTTTTGAGGAAATCACTCCGAGACGATGGGCTATAGCCCATGGTCTCGAACGGCATACTATAGCATGCCGTTTTGCATCATTTTTGAGGATTTGAAAAAAAGACGAAAATCACTCCGAGACGATGGGCTATAGCCCATGGTCTTGAACGGCATACTATAGCATGCCGTTTTGCATCATTTTTGAGGATTTGAAAAAAAGATGAAAATGACCCCGAGACGATGGGCTATAGCCCATGGTCTCGGAGTGAATTTTGTCTTTTTTCAAATCCTCAAAAATGATGGGAAAAAAGACGAAAATCACTCCGAGACCATGGGCTATAGCCCATCGTCTCGGAGTCATTTCCGTCTTTTTTTCAAATCCTCGTTTTTCATCATTTATGACCATGGGCTATAGCCCATATCGGACGGCATACTATAGCATGCCGTTTGCCATCATTTTTGAGGATTTGAAAAAAAGACGAAAATCACTCCGAGACCATGGAAAAAAAGACGAAAATGACCCCGAGACGATGGGCTATAGCCCATCGTCTCGGAGTCATTTTCGTCTTTTTTTCAAATCCTCGTTTTTCATAATTTATGACCATGGGCTATAGCCCATATCGGACGGCATACTATAGCATGCCGTTTTTCATCATTTTTGAGGAAATCACTCCGAGACGATGGGCTATAGCCCATGGTCTCGAACGGCATACTATAGCATGCCGTTTTGCATCATTTTTGAGGATTTGAAAAAAAGACGTAAATGACCCCGAGACGATGGGCTATAGCCCATCGTCTCGGAGTCATATTTCCGTCTTTTTTTCAAATCCTCGTTTTTCATCATTTATGACCATGGGCTATAGCCCATATCGGACGGCATACTATAGCATGCCGTTTTCCATCATTTTTGAGGATTTGAAAAAAAGACGAAAATCACTCCGAGACGATGGGCTATAGCCCATGGTCTTGAACGGCATACTTTAGCATGCCGTTTTGCATCATTTTTGAGGATTTGAAAAAAAGATGAAAATGACCCCGAGACGATGGGCTATAGCCCATGGTCTCGGAGTCATTTCCGTCTTTTTTTCAAATCCTCGTTTTTCATCATTTATGACCATGGGCTATAGCCCATTCAAATCCTCAAAAATGATGGAAAACGGCATACTATAGCATGCCGTTTTGCATCATTTTTGAGGATTTGAAAAAAAGACGAAAATGACTCCGAGACGATGGGCTATAGCCCATGGTCTCGGAGTGATTTTCGTCTTTTTTTCAAATCCTCAAAAATGATGAAAAACGAGGATTTGAAAAAAAGACGAAAATCACTCCGAGACCATGGGCTATAGCCCATCGTCTCGGAGTCATTTTTGTCTTTTTTTCAAATCCTCGTTTTTCATCATTTATGACCATGGGCTATAGCCCATATCGGATGGCATACTATAGCATGCCGTTTTGCATCATTTTTGAGGATTTGAAAAAAAGACGAAAATGACCCTGAGACGATGGGCTATAGCCCATCGTGCTGGGCTACAGCCCATGGTCTCGAACGGCATACTATAGCATGCCGTTTTCCATCATTTTTGAGGATTTGAAAAAAAGACGAAAATCACTCCGAGACCATGGGCTATAGCCCATCGTCTCGGAGTCATTTTCGTCTTTTTTTCAAATCCTCAAAAATGATGAAAAACGAGGATTTGAAAAAAAGACGAAAATCACTCCGAGACCATGGGCTATAGCCCATCGTCTCGGAGTCATTTTTGTCTTTTTTTCAAATCCTCGTTTTTCATCATTTATGACCATGGGCTATAGCCCATATCGGATGGCATACTATAGCATGCCGTTTTGCATCATTTTTGAGGATTTGAAAAAAAGACGAAAATGACCCTGAGACGATGGGCTATAGCCCATCGTGCTGGGCTACAGCCCATGGTCTCGAACGGCATACTATAGCATGCCGTTTTCCATCATTTTTGAGGATTTGAAAAAAAGACGAAAATCACTCCGAGACGATGGGCTATAGCCCATCGTGCTGGGCTACAGCCCATGGTCTCGAACGGCATTCTATAGCATGCCGTTTTCCATCATTTTTGAGGATTTGAAAAAAAGACGAAAATCACTCCGAGACCATGGGCTATAGCCCATCGTCTCGGAGTCATTTTCGTCTTTTTTTGAGGATTTGATGGAAATGAGGAAATGATGGGAAAAAAGACGAAAATGACTCCGAGACGATGGGCTATAGCCCATGGTCTCGGAGTGATTTTCGTCTTTTTTTCCATCATTTTTGAGGATTTGAAAAAAAGACAAAATTCACTCCGAGACCATGGGCTATAGCCCATCGTCTCGGAGTCATTTTCGTCTTTTTTTCAAATCCTCGTTTTTCATCATTTATGACCATGGGCTATAGCCCATATCGGACGGCATACTATAGCATGCCGTTTTCCATCATTTTTGAGGATTTGAAAAAAAGATGAAAATCACTCCGAGACGATGGGCTATAGCCCATGGTCTCGGAGTGAATTTTGTCTTTTTTTCAAATCCTCAAAAATGATGGAAAAAAAGACGAAAATCACTCCGAGACCATGGGCTATAGCCCATCGTCTCGGAGTCATTTTCGTCTTTTTTTCAAATCCTCGTTTTTCATCATTTATGACCATGGGCTATAGCCCATATCGGACGGCATACTATAGCATGCCGTTTTTCATCATTTTTGAGGAAATCACTCCGAGACGATGGGCTATAGCCCATGGTCTCGAACGGCATACTATAGCATGCCGTTTTGCATCATTTTTGAGGATTTGAAAAAAAGACGAAAATCACTCCGAGACGATGAGCTATAGCCCATGGTCTTGAACGGCATACTATACCATGCCGTTTTGCATAATTTTTGAGGATTTGAAAAAAAGATGAAAATGACCCCGAGACGATGGGCTATAGCCCATGGTCTCGGAGTGAAATTTGTCTTTTTTCAAATCCTCAAAAATGATGGGAAAAAAGACGAAAATCACTCCGAGACCATGGGCTATAGCCCATCGTCTCGGAGTCATTTCCGTCTTTTTTTCAAATCCTCGTTTTTTATCATTTATGACCATGGGCTATAGCCCATATCGGACGGCATACTATAGCATGCCGTTTTCCATCATTTTTGAAGATTTGAAAAAAAGACGGAAATCACTCCGAGACCATGGGCTATAGCCCATGGTCTCGAACGGCATACTATAGCATGCCGTTTTGCATCATTTTTGAGGATTTGAAAAAAATATGAAAATGACCCCGAGACGATGGGCTATAGCCCATCGTCTCGGAGTCATTTCCGTCTTTTTTTCAAATCCTCGTTTTTCATCATTTATGACCATGGGCTATAGCCCATGGTCTCGGAGTGAATTTTGTCTTTTTTTCAAATCCTCAAAAATGATGAAAAATGGCATGCTATAGTATGCCGTCTGAGGCCATGGGCTGAAATTGAACCCACGACCTGTGGCTCACATAGAAAGCAGCTTATCACATAGTGCCACCATGCTCTCTGAGAATCTCCTCAGCTTTCCATCTCTTTCCAGTTCTCTTCTGGATGTTATTCTCCAAAACATGCTGCAGAGTGAAAGTAGGAGGAACTCAGCTGGATTTGAACTCACAACCTCTGGCTCACATGGACGTCATCTTAACAAGGGTTACCATGATAGCATTATCACGTTAGCATGTCTGGGCATCCATGAGTCTCACGGTTGAGGTTACCTGGGGAGGGATCGCCATTGTGGGAGCCCGGATTGGTGTTAGCATGTTAGCATTAGCATGTTAGCATTATCATTAGCATGTGCATCTTAGCATTAGCATGTTAGCATTAGCATAATAGTATGTTAGCATTAGCACGTTAGCATGTTAGCATGTTAGCATTAGCATGTTAGCATTAGCATGTGCATCTTAGCATTAGCATGTTAGCATTAGCATGATAGCATGTTAGCATTAGCACGTTAGCATGTTAGCATTAGCATGTTAGCATTAGCAAGTTAGCATTAGCATGATAGCATGTTAGCATTAGCACGATAGCATGTTAGCATTAGCCTGTTAGCATTAGCATGTGCATGTTAGCATTAGCACGTTAGCATGTTAGCATGTTAGCATGTTAGCATGTTAGCATTAGCACGTTAGCATTACCATGATAGCATTAGCACGTTAGCATGTTAGCATGTTAGCATGTTAGCATGTTAGCATGTTAGCATGTTAGCATTACCATGTTAGCATTACCATGTTAGCGTTAGCATGATAGCATGTTAGCATTAGCATGCTAGCATGTTAGCATTAGCATGCTAGCATGTTAGCATTAGCATGTTAGCATTAGCATGTTAGCATTTTAGCATGTTAGCATTAGCATGTTAGCATTAGCATAATAGCATGTTAGCATTAGCATGATAGCATGTTAACATGTTAGCATTAGCATGATAGCATGTTAGCATTAGCATGATAGCATGTTAGCATTAACATGTTAGCATGTTAGCATTAGCCTGTTAGCATGTTAGCATTAGCATGTTGGTCATGTTGGTCATGATGAAAAACGAGGATTTGAAAAAAAGACGGAAATGACTCCGAGACGATGGGCTATAGCCCATGGTCTCGAACGGCATACTATAGCATGCCGATTAGCATAATTTTTGAGGATTTGAAAAAAAGACGAAAATGACTCCGAGACGATGGGCTATAGCCCATCGTCTCGGAGTCATTTCCGTCTTTTTTTCAAATCCTCGTTTTTCATCATTTATGACCATGGGCTATAGCCCATTCAAATCCTCAAAAATGATGGAAAACGGCATACTATAGCATGCCGTTTTGCATCATTTTTGAGGATTTGAAAAAAAGACGAAAATGACTCCGAGACGATGGGCTATAGCCCATGGTCTCGGAGTGATTTTCGTCTTTTTTTCAAATCCTCAAAAATGATGAAAAACAAGGATTTGAAAAAAAGACGAAAATCACTCCGAGACCATGGACCCATCGTCTCGGAGTCATTTTTGTCTTTTTTTCAAATCCTCGTTTTTCATCATTTATGACCATGGGCTATAGCCCATATCGGATGGCATACTATAGCATGCCGTTTTGCATCATTTTTGAGGATTTGAAAAAAAGACGAAAATGACCCTGAGACGATGGGCTATAGCCCATCGTGATGGGCTACAGCCCATGGTCTCGAACGGCATACTATAGCATGCCGTTTTCCATCATTTTTGAGGATTTGAAAAAAAGACGAAAATCACTCCGAGACCATGGGCTATAGCCCATCGTCTCGGAGTCATTTTCGTCTTTTTTTCAAATCCTCGTTTTTCATCATTTATGACCATGGGCTATAGCCCATATCGGACGGCATACTATAGCATGCCGTTTTGCATCATTTTTGAGGATTTGAAAAAAAGACGAAAATGACCCCGAGACGATGGGCTATAGCCCATCGTCTCGGAGTCATTTCCGTCTTTTTTTCAAATCCTCGTTTTTCATCATTTATGACCATGGGCTATAGCCCATATCGGACGGCATACTATAGCATGCCGTTTTCCATCATTTTTGAGGATTTGAAAAAAATATGAAAATCACTCCGAGACGATGGGCTATAGCCCATGGTATTGAACGGCATACTTTAGCATGCCGTTTTGCATCATTTTTGAGGATTTGAAAAAAAGATGAAAATGACCCCGAGACGATGGGCTATAGCCCATGGTCTCGGAGTGAATTTTGTCTTTTTTTCAAATCCTCAAAAATGATGGAAAAAAAGACGAAAATCACTCCGAGACCATGGGCTATAGCCCATCGTCTCGGAGTCATTTTCGTCTTTTTTTCAAATCCTCGTTTTTCATCATTTATGACCATGGGCTATAGCCCATATCGGACGGCATACTATAGCATGCCGTTTTTCATCATTTTTGAGGAAATCACTCCGAGACGATGGGCTATAGCCCATGGTCTCGAACGGCATACTATAGCATGCCGTTTTGCATCATTTTTGAGGATTTGAAAAAAAGACGAAAATCACTCCGAGACGATGAGCTATAGCCCATGGTCTTGAACGGCATACTATACCATGCCGTTTTGCATCATTTTTGAGGATTTGAAAAAAAGATGAAAATGACCCCGAGACGATGGGCTATAGCCCATGGTCTCGGAGTGAAATTTGTCTTTTTTCAAATCCTCAAAAATGATGGGAAAAAAGACGAAAATCACTCCGAGACCATGGGCTATAGCCCATCGTCTCGGAGTCATTTCCGTCTTTTTTTTCAAATCCTCGTTTTTCATCATTTATGACCATGGGCTATAGCCCATATCGGACGGCATACTATAGCATGCCGTTTTCCATCATTTTTGAAGATTTGAAAAAAAGACGGAAATCACTCCGAGACCATGGGCTATAGCCCATCGTCTCGGAGTCATTTTCGTCTTTTTTTCAAATCCTCGTTTTTCATCATTTATGACCATGGGCTATAGCCCATATCGGACGGCATACTATAGCATGCCGTTTTTCATCATTTTTGAGGAAATCACTCCGAGACGATGGGCTATAGCCCATGGTCTCGAACGGCATACTATAGCATGCCGTTTTGCATCATTTTTGAGGATTTGAAAAAAAGACGAAAATGACCCCGAGACGATGGGCTATAGCCCATCGTCTCGGGGTCATTTTCGTCTTTTTTTCAAATCCTCGTTTTTCATCATTTATGACCATGGGCTATAGCCCATATCGGACGGCATACTATAGCATGCCGTTTTCCATCATTTTTGAAGATTTGAAAAAAAGACGGAAATGACTCCGAGACGATGGGCTATAGCCCATGGTCTCGAACGGCATACTATAGCATGCCGATTAGCATAATTTTTGAGGATTTGAAAAAAAGACGAAAATGACTCCGAGACGATGGGCTATAGCCCATCGTCTCGGAGTCATTTCCGTCTTTTTTTCAAATCCTCGTTTTTCATCATTTATGACCATGGGCTATAGCCCATTCAAATCCTCAAAAATGATGGAAAACGGCATACTATAGCATGCCGTTTTGCATCATTTTTGAGGATTTGAAAAAAAGACGAAAATGACTCCGAGACGATGGGCTATAGCCCATGGTCTCGGAGTGATTTTCGTCTTTTTTTCAAATCCTCAAAAATGATGAAAAACAAGGATTTGAAAAAAAGACGAAAATCACTCCGAGACCATGGACCCATCGTCTCGGAGTCATTTTTGTCTTTTTTTCAAATCCTCGTTTTTCATCATTTATGACCATGGGCTATAGCCCATATCGGATGGCATACTATAGCATGCCGTTTTGCATCATTTTTGAGGATTTGAAAAAAAGACGAAAATGACCCTGAGACGATGGGCTATAGCCCATCGTGATGGGCTACAGCCCATGGTCTCGAACGGCATACTATAGCATGCCGTTTTCCATCATTTTTGAGGATTTGAAAAAAAGACGAAAATCACTCCGAGACCATGGGCTATAGCCCATCGTCTCGGAGTCATTTTCGTCTTTTTTTCAAATCCTCGTTTTTCATCATTTATGACCATGGGCTATAGCCCATATCGGACGGCATACTATAGCATGCCGTTTTGCATCACTTTTGAGGATTTGAAAAAAAGACGAAAATGACCCCGAGACGATGGGCTATAGCCCATCGTCTCGGAGTCATTTCCGTCTTTTTTTCAAATCCTCGTTTTTCATCATTTATGACCATGGGCTATAGCCCATATCGGACGGCATACTATAGCATGCCGTTTTCCATCATTTTTGAGGATTTGAAAAAAATATGAAAATCACTCCGAGACGATGGGCTATAGCCCATGGTATTGAACGGCATACTTTAGCATGCCGTTTTGCATCATTTTTGAGGATTTGAAAAAAAGATGAAAATGACCCCGAGACGATGGGCTATAGCCCATGGTCTCGGAGTGAATTTTGTCTTTTTTTCAAATCCTCAAAAATGATGGAAAAAAAGACGAAAATCACTCCGAGACCATGGGCTATAGCCCATCGTCTCGGAGTCATTTTCGTCTTTTTTTCAAATCCTCGTTTTTCATCATTTATGACCATGGGCTATAGCCCATATCGGACGGCATACTATAGCATGCCGTTTTTCATCATTTTTGAGGAAATCACTCCGAGACGATGGGCTATAGCCCATGGTCTCGAACGGCATACTATAGCATGCCGTTTTGCATCATTTTTGAGGATTTGAAAAAAAGACGAAAATCACTCCGAGACGATGAGCTATAGCCCATGGTCTTGAACGGCATACTATACCATGCCGTTTTGCATCATTTTTGAGGATTTGAAAAAAAGATGAAAATGACCCCGAGACGATGGGCTATAGCCCATGGTCTCGGAGTGAAATTTGTCTTTTTTCAAATCCTCAAAAATGATGGGAAAAAAGACGAAAATCACTCCGAGACCATGGGCTATAGCCCATCGTCTCGGAGTCATTTCCGTCTTTTTTTTCAAATCCTCGTTTTTCATCATTTATGACCATGGGCTATAGCCCATATCGGACGGCATACTATAGCATGCCGTTTTCCATCATTTTTGAAGATTTGAAAAAAAGACGGAAATCACTCCGAGACCATGGGCTATAGCCCATCGTCTCGGAGTCATTTTCGTCTTTTTTTCAAATCCTCGTTTTTCATCATTTATGACCATGGGCTATAGCCCATATCGGACGGCATACTATAGCATGCCGTTTTTCATCATTTTTGAGGAAATCACTCCGAGACGATGGGCTATAGCCCATGGTCTCGAACGGCATACTATAGCATGCCGTTTTGCATCATTTTTGAGGATTTGAAAAAAAGACGAAAATGACCCCGAGACGATGGGCTATAGCCCATCGTCTCGGGGTCATTTTCGTCTTTTTTTCAAATCCTCGTTTTTCATCATTTATGACCATGGGCTATAGCCCATATCGGACGGCATACTATAGCATGCCGTTTTCCATCATTTTTGAAGATTTGAAAAAAAGACGGAAATCACTCCGAGACCATGGGCTATAGCCCATCGTCTCGGAGTCATTTTCGTCTTTTTTTCAAATCCTCCTTTTTCATCATTTATGACCATGGGCTATAGCCCATATCGGACGGCATACTATAGCATGCCGTTTTTCATCATTTTTGAGGATTTGAAAAAAAGACGAAAATGACCCCGAGACGATGGGCTATAGCCCATCGTCTCGGGGTCATTTTCGTCTTTTTTTCAAATCCTCGTTTTTCATCATTTATGACCATGGGCTATAGCCCATATCGGACGGCATACTATAGCATGCCGTTTTCCATCATTTTTGAAGATTTGAAAAAAAGACGGAAATCACTCCGAGACCATGGGCTATAGCCCATATCGGACGGCATACTATAGCATGCCGTTTTTCATCATTTTTGAGGAAATCACTCCGAGACGATGGGCTATAGCCCATGGTCTCGAACGGCATACTATAGCATGCCGTTTTGCATCATTTTTGAGGATTTGAAAAAAAGACGAAAATGACCCCGAGACGATGGGCTATAGCCCATCGTCTCGGAGTCATTTCCGTCTTTTTTTCAAATCCTCGTTTTTCATCATTTATGACCATGGGCTATAGCCCATATCGGACGGCATACTATAGCATGCCGTTTTCCATCATTTTTGAAGATTTGAAAAAAAGACGGAAATCACTCCGAGACCATGGGCTATAGCCCATGGTCTCGGAGTGATTTTCGTCTTTTTTTCAAATCCTCAAAAATGATGGAAAACGGCATGAGGATTTGAAAAAAAGACGAAAATGACCCCGAGACGATGGGCTATAGCCCATCGTCTCGGGGTCATTTTCGTCTTTTTTTCTAATCCTCGTTTTTCATCATTTATGACCATGGGCTATAGCCCATATCGGACGGCATACTATAGCATGCCGTTTTCCATCATTTTTGAAGATTTGAAAAAAAGACGGAAATCACTCCGAGACCATGGGCTATAGCCCATCGTCTCGGAGTCATTTTCGTCTTTTTTTCAAATCCTCCTTTTTCATCATTTATGACCATGGGCTATAGCCCATATCGGACGGCATACTATAGCATGCCGTTTTTCATCATTTTTGAGGATTTGAAAAAAAGACGAAAATGACCCCGAGACGATGGGCTATAGCCCATCGTCTCGGGGTCATTTTCGTCTTTTTTTCAAATCCTCGTTTTTCATCATTTATGACCATGGGCTATAGCCCATATCGGACGGCATACTATAGCATGCCGTTTTCCATCATTTTTGAAGATTTGAAAAAAAGACGGAAATCACTCAGAGACCATGGGCTATAGCCCATATCGGACGGCATACTATAGCATGCCGTTTTTCATCATTTTTGAGGAAATCACTCCGAGACGATGGGCTATAGCCCATGGTCTCGAACGGCATACTATAGCATGCCGTTTTGCATCATTTTTGAGGATTTGAAAAAAAGACGAAAATGACCCCGAGACGATGGGCTATAGCCCATCGTCTCGGAGTCATTTCCGTCTTTTTTTCAAATCCTCGTTTTTCATCATTTATGACCATGGGCTATATCCCATTCAAATCCTCAAAAATGATGGAAAACGGAATACTATAGCATGCCGTTTTGCATCATTTTTGAGGATTTGAAAAAAAGACGAAAATGACTCCGAGACGATGGGCTATAGCCCATGGTCTCGGAGTGATTTTCGTCTTTTTTTCAAATCCTCAAAAATGATGAAAAACGAGGATTTGAAAAAAAGACGGAAATGACTCCGAGACGATGGGCTATAGCCCATCGTCTCGGAGTCATTTTCGTCTTTCTTTCAAATCCTCGTTTTTCATCATTTATGACCATGGGCTATAGCCCATATCGGACGGCATACTATAGCATGCCGTTTTGCATCATTTTTGAGGATTTGAAAAAAAGACGAAAATGACCCCGAGACGATGGGCTATAGCCCATCGTCTCGGAGTCATTTCCGTCTTTTTTTCAAATCCTCGTTTTTCATAATTTATGACCATGGGCTATAGCCCATATCGGACGGCATACTATAGCATGCCGTTTTCCATCATTTTTGAGGATTTGAAAAAAAGACGAAAATCACTCCGAGACGATGGGCTATAGCCCATGGTCTTGAACGGCATACTATAGCATGCCGTTTTGCATCATTTTTGAGGATTTGAAAAAAAGATGAAAATGACCCCGAGACGATGGGCTATAGCCCATGGTCTCGGAGTGAAATTTGTCTTTTTTCAAATCCTCAAAAATGATGGGAAAAAAAGACGAAAATCACTCCGAGACCATGGGCTATAGCCCATCGTCTCGGAGTCATTTCCGTCTTTTTTTCAAATCCTCGTTTTTCATCATTTATGACCATGGGCTATAGCCCATATCGGACGGCATACTATAGCATGCCGTTTTCCATCATTTTTGAAGATTTGAAAAAAAGACGGAAATCACTCCGAGACCATGGGCTATAGCCCATCGTCTCGGAGTCATTTTCGTCTTTTTTTCAAATCCTCGTTTTTCATCATTTATGACCATGGGCTATAGCCCATATCGGACGGCATACTATAGCATGCCGTTTTTCATCATTTTTGAGGAAATCACTCCGAGACGATGGGCTATAGCCCATGGTCTCGAACGGCATACTATAGCATGCCGTTTTGCATCATTTTTGAGGATTTGAAAAAAAGACGAAAATGACCCCGAGACGATGGGCTATAGCCCATCGTCTCGGGGTCATTTTCGTCTTTTTTTCAAATCCTCGTTTTTCATCATTTATGACCATGGGCTATAGCCCATATCGGACGGCATACTATAGCATGCCGTTTTCCATCATTTTTGAAGATTTGAAAAAAAGATGGAAATGACTCCGAGACGATGGGCTATAGCCCATGGTCTCGGAGTGATTTTCGTCTTTTTTTTCCCATCATTTTTGAGGATTTGAAAAAAGACAAATTTCACTCCGAGACCATGGGCTATAGCCCATCGTCTCGGGGTCATTTTCATCTTTTTTTCAAATCCTCAAAAATGATGCAAAACGGCATGCTATAGTATGCCGTTCAAGACCATGAGCTATAGCCCATCGTCTCGGAGTGATTTTCGTCTTTTTTTCAAATCCTCAAAAATGATGGAAAACGGCATGCTATAGTATGCCGTCCGATATGGGCTATAGCCCATGGTCATAAATGATGAAAAACGAGGATTTGAAAAAAAGACGGAAATGACTCCGAGACGATGGGCTATAGCCCATCGTCTCGGGGTCATTTTCGTCTTTTTTTCAAATCCTCAAAAATGATGCAAAACGGCATGCTATAGTATGCCGTCCGATATGGGCTATAGCCCATGGTCATAAATGATGAAAAACGAGGATTTGAAAAAAAGACGAAAATGACTCCGAGACGATGGGCTATAGCCCATGGTCTCGGAGTGATTTTCGTCTTTTTTTCAAATCCTCAAAAATGATGGAAAACGGCATGCTATAGTATGCCGTTCGAGACCATGGGCTATAGCCCATCACGATGGGCTATAGCCCATCGTCTCAGGGTCATTTTCGTCTTTTTTTCAAATCCTCAAAAATGATGCAAAACGGCATGCTATAGTATGCCATCCGATATGGGCTATAGCCCATGGTCATAAATGATGAAAAACGAGGATTTGAAAAAAAGACGAAAATGACTCCGAGACGATGGGCTATAGCCCATGGTCTCGGAGTGATTTTCGTCTTTTTTTCAAATCCTCGTTTTTCATCATTTTTGAGGATTTGAAAAAAAGACGAAAATCACTCCGAGACCATGGGCTATAGCCCATCGTCTCGGAGTCATTTTCGTCTTTTTTTCAAATCCTCATGCCGTTTTCCATCATTTTTGAGGATTTGAAAAAAAGACGAAAATCACTCCGAGACCATGGGCTATAGCCCATCGTCTCGGAGTCATTTTCGTCTTTTTTTCAAATCCTCAAAAATGATGCAAAACGGCATGCTATAGTATGCCGTTCGAGACCATGGGCTATAGCCCATCGTCTCGGAGTCATTTTCGTCTTTTTTTCAAATCCTCAAAAATGATGCAAAACGGCATGCTATAGTATGCCGTTTTCCATCATTTTTGAGGATTTGAATGGGCTATAGCCCATGGTCATAAATGATGAAAAACGAGGATTTGAAAAAAAGACGGAAATGACTCCGAGACGATGGGCTATAGCCCATCGTCTCGGGGTCATTTTCGTCTTTTTTTCAAATCCTCAAAAATTATGCAAATCGGCATGCTATAGTATGCCGTTCGAGACCATGGGCTATAGCCCATCGTCTCGGAGTCATTTCCGTCTTTTTTTCAAATCCTCGTTTTTCATCATGACCAACATGACCAACATGCTAATGCTAACATGCTAACAGGCTAATGCTAACATGCTAACATGTTAATGCTAACATGCTATCATGCTAATGCTAACATGCTATCATGCTAATGCTAACATGCTAACATGCTAACATGCTATCATGCTAATGCTAACATGCTATTATGCTAATGCTAACATGCTAATGCTAACATGCTAAAATGCTAACATGCTAATGCTAACATGCTAATGCTAACATGCTAGCATGCTAATGCTAACATGCTAGCATGCTAATGCTAACATGCTATCATGCTAACGCTAACATGGTAATGCTAACATGGTAATGCTAACATGCTAACATGCTAACATGCTAACATGCTAACATGCTAACATGCTAACATGCTAACGTGCTAATGCTATCATGGTAATGCTAACGTGCTAATGCTAACGTGCTAATGCTAACATGCACATGCTAATGCTAACAGGCTAATGCTAACATGCTATCGTGCTAATGCTAACATGCTATCATGCTAATGCTAACGTGCTAATGCTAACATGCTAATGCTAACATGCTAACGTGCTAATGCTAACATGCTATCATGCTAATGCTAACATGCTAATGCTAAGATGCACATGCTAATGCTAACATGCTAATGCTAACATGCTAACATGCTAACGTGCTAATGCTAACATACTATTATGCTAATGCTAACATGCTAATGCTAAGATGCACATGCTAATGATAATGCTAACATGCTAATGCTAACATGCTAACACCAATCCGGGCTCCCACAATGGCGATCCCTCCCCAGGTAACCTCAACCGTGAGACTCATGGATGCCCAGACATGCTAACGTGATAATGCTATCATGGTAACCCTTGTTAAGATGACGTCCATGTGAGCCAGAGGTTGTGAGTTCAAATCCAGCTGAGAACTGGAAAGAGATGGAAAGCTGTGGAGATTATCAGAGAGCATGGTGGCACTCTGTGATAAGCTGCTGTCTATGTGAGCCACAGGTTGTGGGTTCAAGTTCAGCCCATGGCCTCAGACGGCATATTTGAAAAAAAGACAAAAATCACTCCGAGACCATGGGCTATAGCCCATCGTCTCGGGGTCATTTTCGTCTTTTTTTCAAATCCTCAAAAATGATGAAAAACGGCATGCTATTGTATGCCGTTCGAGACCATGGGCTATAGCCCATCGTCTCGGAGTGATTTCCGTCTTTTTTTCAAATCCTCAAAAATGATGAAAAACGGCATGCTATAGTATGCCGTCCGATATGGGCTATAGCCCATGCATGGTCATAAATGATGAAAAACGAGGATTTGAAAAAAAGACGAAAATGACTCCAAGACGATGGGCTATAGCCCATGGTCTCGGAGTGATTTTCGTCTTTTTTTCAAATCCTCAAAAATGATGAAAAACGGCATGCTATAGTATGCCGTCCGATATGGGCTATAGCCCATGGTCATAAATGATGAAAAACGAGGATTTGAAAAAAAGACGAAAATGACTCCGAGACGATGGGCTATAGCCCATGGTCTCGGAGTGATTTTCGTCTTTTTTTCAAATCCTCGTTTTTCATCATTTTTGAGGATTTGAAAAAAAGACGGAAATTACTCCGAGACGATGGGCTATAGCCCATCGTCTCGGGGTCATTTTCGTCTTTTTTTCAAATCCTCAAAAATGATGCAAAACGGCATGCTATAGTATGCCGTTCGAGACCATGGGCTATAGCCCATCGTCTCGGAGTGATTTCCTCAAAAATGATGAAAAACGGAAAAAAGACGAAAATGACCCCGAGACGATGGGCTATAGCCCATCGTCTCGGGGTCATTTTCGTCTTTTTTTCAAATCCTTGTTTTTCATCATTTATGACCATGGGCTATAGCCCATATCGGACGGCATACTATAGCATGCCGTTTTCCATCATTTTTGAAGATTTGAAAAAAAGACGGAAATCACTCCGAGACCATGGGCTATAGCCCATCGTCTCGGAGTCATTTTCGTCTTTTTTTCAAATCCTCGTTTTTCATCATTTATGACCATGGGCTATAGCCCATATCGGACGGCATACTATAGCATGCCGTTTTCCATCATTTTTGAAGATTTGAAAAAAAGACGGAAATCACTCCGAGACCATGGGCTATAGCCCATATCGGACGGCATACTATAGCATGCCGTTTTTCATCATTTTTGAGGAAATCACTCCGAGACGATGGGCTATAGCCCATGGTCTCGAACGGCATACTATAGCATGCCGTTTTGCATCATTTTTGAGGATTTGAAAAAAAGACGAAAATGACCCCGAGACGATGGGCTATAGCCCATCGTCTCGGAGTAATTTCCGTCTTTTTTTCAAATCCTCAAAAATGATGAAAAACGAGGATTTGAAAAAAAGACGAAAATCACTCCGAGACCATGGGCTATAGCCCATCGTCTCGGAGTCATTTTCGTCTTTTTTTCAAATCCTCGTTTTTCATCATTTATGACCATGGGCTATAGCCCATATCGGACGGCATACTATAGCATGCCGTTTTTCATCATTTTTGAGGATTTGAAAAAAAGACGAAAATGACCCTGAGACGATGGGCTATAGCCCATCGTGATGGGCTATAGCCCATGGTCTCGAACGGCATACTATAGCATGCCGTTTTCCATCATTTTTGAGGATTTGAAAAAAAGACGAAAATCACTCCGAGACCATGGGCTATAGCCCATCGTCTCGGAGTCATTTTCGTCTTTTTTTCAAATCCTCGTTTTTCATCATTTATGACCATGGGCTATAGCCCATATCGGACGGCATACTATAGCATGCCGTTTTGCATCATTTTTGAGGATTTGAAAAAAAGACGAAAATGACCCCGAGACGATGGGCTATAGCGGCTATAGCCCATCGTCTCGGGGTCATTTTCGTCTTTTTTTCAAATCCTCGTTTTTCATCATTTATGACCATGGGCTATAGCCCATATCGGACGGCATACTATAGCATGCCGTTTTCCATCATTTTTGAGGATTTGAAAAAAAGACGAAAATCACTCCGAGACGATGGGCTATAGCCCATGGTCTTGAACGGCATACTATAGCATGCCGTTTTGCATCATTTTTGAGGATTTGAAAAAAAGATGAAAATGACCCCGAGACGATGGGCTATAGCCCATGGTCTCGGAGTGAAATTTGTCTTTTTTCAAATCCTCAAAAATGATGGGAAAAAAGACGAAAATCACTCCGAGACCATGGGCTATAGCCCATCGTCTCGGAGTCATTTCCGTCTTTTTTTCAAATCCTCGTTTTTCATCATTTATGACCATGGGCTATAGCCCATATCGGACGGCATACTATAGCATGCCGTTTTCCATCATTTTTGAAGATTTGAAAAAAAGACGGAAATCACTCCGAGACCATGGGCTATAGCCCATCGTCTCGGAGTCATTTTCGACTTTTTTTCAAATCCTCGTTTTTCATCATTTATGACCATGGGCTATAGCCCATATCGGACGGCATACTATAGCATGCCGTTTTGCATCATTTTTGAGGATTTGAAAAAAAGACGAAAATGACCCCGAGACGATGGGCTATAGCCCATCGTCTCGGAGTCATTTCCGCTATAGCCCATGGTCATAAATGATGAAAAACGAGGATTTGAAAAAAAGACGAAAATGACCCCGAGACGATGGGCTATAGCCCATCGTCTCGGGGTCATTTTCGTCTTTTTTCCGTTTTTCATCATTTTTGAGGAAATCACTCCGAGACGATGGGCTATAGCCCATGGTCTCGAACGGCATACTATAGCATGCCGTTTTGCATCATTTTTGAGGATTTGAAAAAAAGACGAAAATGACCCCGAGACGATGGGCTATAGCCCATCGTCTCGGAGTAATTTCCGTCTTTTTTTCAAATCCTCAAAAATGATGAAAAACGAGGATTTGAAAAAAAGACGAAAATCACTCCGAGACCATGGGCTATAGCCCATCGTCTCGGAGTCATTTTCGTCTTTTTTTCAAATCCTCGTTTTTCATCATTTATGACCATGGGCTATAGCCCATATCGGACGGCATACTATAGCATGCCGTTTTTCATCATTTTTGAGGATTTGAAAAAAAGACGAAAATGACCCTGAGACGATGGGCTATAGCCCATCGTGATGGGCTATAGCCCATGGTCTCGAACGGCATACTATAGCATGCCGTTTTCCATCATTTTTGAGGATTTGAAAAAAAGACGAAAATCACTCCGAGACCATGGGCTATAGCCCATCGTCTCGGAGTCATTTTCGTCTTTTTTTCAAATCCTCGTTTTTCATCATTTATGACCATGGGCTATAGCCCATATCGGACGGCATACTATAGCATGCCGTTTTGCATCATTTTTGAGGATTTGAAAAAAAGACGAAAATGACCCCGAGACGATGGGCTATAGCGGCTATAGCCCATCGTCTCGGGGTCATTTTCGTCTTTTTTTCAAATCCTCGTTTTTCATCATTTATGACCATGGGCTATAGCCCATATCGGACGGCATACTATAGCATGCCGTTTTCCATCATTTTTGAGGATTTGAAAAAAAGACGAAAATCACTCCGAGACGATGGGCTATAGCCCATGGTCTTGAACGGCATACTATAGCATGCCGTTTTGCATCATTTTTGAGGATTTGAAAAAAAGATGAAAATGACCCCGAGACGATGGGCTATAGCCCATGGTCTCGGAGTGAAATTTGTCTTTTTTCAAATCCTCAAAAATGATGGGAAAAAAAGACGAAAATCACTCCGAGACCATGGGCTATAGCCCATCGTCTCGGAGTCATTTCCGTCTTTTTTTCAAATCCTCGTTTTTCATCATTTATGACCATGGGCTATAGCCCATATCGGACGGCATACTATAGCATGCCGTTTTCCATCATTTTTGAAGATTTGAAAAAAAGACGGAAATCACTCCGAGACCATGGGCTATAGCCCATCGTCTCGGAGTCATTTTCGTCTTTTTTTCAAATCCTCGTTTTTCATCATTTATGACCATGGGCTATAGCCCATATCGGACGGCATACTATAGCATGCCGTTTTTCATCATTTTTGAGGATTTGAAAAAAAGACGAAAATGACCCCGAGACGATGGGCTATAGCCCATGGTCTCGGAGTGAATTTTGTCTTTTTTCAAATCCTCAAAAATGATGGGAAAAAGACGAAAATCACTCCGAGACCATGGGCTATAGCCCATGGTCTCGAACGGCATACTATAGCATGCCGTTTTGCATCATTTTTGAGGATTTGAAAAAAAGACGAAAATGACCCCGAGACGATGGGCTATAGCCCATCGTCTCGGAGTCATTTCCGTCTTTTTTTCAAATCCTCGTTTTTCATCATTTATGACCATGGGCTATAGCCCATATCGGACGGCATACTATAGCATGCCGTTTTCCATCATTTTTGAGGATTTGAAAAAAAGACGAAAATCACTCCGAGACCATGGGCTATAGCCCATGGTCTCGAACGGCATATTATAGCATGCCGTTTTGCATCATTTTTGAGGATTTGAAAAAAATATGAAAATGACCCCGAGACGATGGGCTATAGCCCATGGTCTCGGAGTGAATTTTGTCTTTTTTTCAAATCCTCGTTTTTCATCATTTATGACCATGGGCTATAGCCCATATCGGACGGCATACTATAGCATGCCGTTTTGCATCATTTTTGAGGATTTGAAAAAAAGACGAAAATGACCCCGAGACGATGGGCTATAGCGGCTATAGCCCATCGTCTCGGGGTCATTTTCGTCTTTTTTTCAAATCCTCGTTTTTCATCATTTATGACCATGGGCTATAGCCCATATCGGACGGCATACTATAGCATGCCGTTTTCCATCATTTTTGAGGATTTGAAAAAAAGACGAAAATCACTCCGAGACGATGGGCTATAGCCCATGGTCTTGAACGGCATACTATAGCATGCCGTTTTGCATCATTTTTGAGGATTTGAAAAAAAGATGAAAATGACCCCGAGACGATGGGCTATAGCCCATGGTCTCGGAGTGAAATTTTTCTTTTTTCAAATCCTCAAAAATGATGGGAAAAAAAGACGAAAATCACTCCGAGACCATGGGCTATAGCCCATCGTCTCGGAGTCATTTCCGTCTTTTTTTCAAATCCTCGTTTTTCATCATTTATGACCATGGGCTATAGCCCATATCGGACGGCATACTATAGCATGCCGTTTTCCATCATTTTTGAAGATTTGAAAAAAAGACGGAAATCACTCCGAGACCATGGGCTATAGCCCATCGTCTCGGAGTCATTTTCGACTTTTTTTCAAATCCTCGTTTTTCATCATTTATGACCATGGGCTATAGCCCATATCGGACGGCATACTATAGCATGCCGTTTTGCATCATTTTTGAGGATTTGAAAAAAAGACGAAAATGACCCCGAGACGATGGGCTATAGCCCATCGTCTCGGAGTCATTTCCGTCTTTTTTTCAAATCCTCGTTTTTCATCATTTATGACCATGGGCTATAGCCCATATCGGACGGCATACTATAGCATGCCGTTTTCCATCATTTTTGAGGATTTGAAAAAAAGACGAAAATCACTCCGAGACGATGGGCTATAGCCCATGGTCTTGAAAGGCATACTATAGCATGCCGTTTTGCATCATTTTTGAGGATTTGAAAAAAAGATGAAAATGACCCCGAGACGATGGGCTATAGCCCATGGTCTCGGAGTGAAATTTGTCTTTTTTCAAATCCTCAAAAATGATGGGAAAAAAAGACGAAAATCACTCCGAGACCATGGGCTATAGCCCATCGTCTCGGAGTCATTTCCGTCTTTTTTTCAAATCCTCGTTTTTCATCATTTATGACCATGGGCTATAGCCCATATCGGACGGCATACTATAGCATGCCGTTTTTCATCATTTTTGAGGATTTGAAAAAAAGACGAAAATGACCCCGAGACGATGGGCTATAGCCCATGGTCTCGGAGTGAATTTTGTCTTTTTTCAAATCCTCAAAAATGATGGGAAAAAGACGAAAATCACTCCGAGACCATGGGCTATAGCCCATGGTCTCGAACGGCATACTATAGCATGCCGTTTTGCATCATTTTTGAGGATTTGAAAAAAAGACGAAAATGACCCCGAGACGATGGGCTATAGCCCATCGTCTCGGAGTCATTTCCGTCTTTTTTTCAAATCCTCGTTTTTCATCATTTATGACCATGGGCTATAGCCCATATCGGACGGCATACTATAGCATGCCGTTTTCCATCATTTTTGAGGATTTGAAAAAAAGACGAAAATCACTCCGAGACCATGGGCTATAGCCCATGGTCTCGAACGGCATATTATAGCATGCCGTTTTGCATCATTTTTGAGGATTTGAAAAAAATATGAAAATGACCCCGAGACGATGGGCTATAGCCCATGGTCTCGGAGTGAATTTTGTCTTTTTTTCAAATCCTCAAAAATGATGAAAAATGGCATGCTATAGTATGCCGTCTGAGGCCATGGGCTGAAATTGAACCCACGACCTGTGGCTCACATAGAAAGCAGCTTATCACATAGTGCCACCATGCTCTCTGAGAATCTCCTCAGCTTTCCATCTCTTTCCAGTTCTCTTCTGGATGTTATTCTCCAAAACATGCTGCAGAGTGAAAGTAGGAGGAACTCAGCTGGATTTGAACTCACAACCTCTGGCTCACATGGACGTCATCTTAACATGATAGCATTATCACGTTAGCATGTCTGGGCATCCATGAGTCTCACGGTTGAGGTTACCTGGGGAGGGAACGCCACTGTGGGAGCCCGGATTGGTGTTAGCATGTTAGCATGTTAGCATTAGCATGTTAGCATTATCATTAGCATGTGCATCTTAGCATTAGCATGTTAGCATTAGCATGATAGCATGTTAGCATTAGCACGTTAGCATGTTAGCATGTTAGCATTAGCATGTTAGCATTAGCATGTGCATCTTAGCATTAGCATGTTAGCATTAGCATGATAGCATGTAAGCATTAGCACGTTAGCATGTTAGCATTAGCATGTTAGCATTAGCACGTTAGCATTAGCATGATAGCATGTTAGCATTAGCACGATAGCATGTTAGCATTAGCCTGTTAGCATTAGCATGTGCATGTTAGCATTAGCACGTTAGCACGTTAGCATGTTAGCATGTTAGCATGTTAGCATTAGCACGTTAGCATTACCATGATAGCATTAGCACGTTAGCATGTTAGCATGTTAGCATGTTAGCATGATAGCATGTTAGCATTACCATGTTAGCATTACCATGTTAGCGTTAGCATGATAGCATGTTAGCATTAGCATGCTAGCATGTTAGCATTAGCATGTTAGCATTAGCATGTTAGCATTTTAGCATGTTAGCATTAGTATGTTAGCATTAGCATAATAGCATGTTAGCATTAGCATGATAGCATGTTAACATGTTAGCATGTTAGCATTAGCATGATAGCATGATAGCATGTTAGCATTAGCATGATAGCATGTTAGCATTAACATGTTAGCATGTTAGCATTAGCATGTTAGCATGTTAGCATTAGCATGTTAGCATTAGCATAATAGCATGTTAGCATTAGCATGTTAGCATTAGCATATTAGCATTAGCATGATAGCATTGGCACGTTAGCATGTGAAAAACGAGGATTTGAAAAAAAGACGAAAATGACTCCGAGACGATGGGCTATAGCCCATGGTCTCAGAGTGATTTTCGTATTTTTTTCAAATCCTCAAAAATGATGGAAAACGGCATGAGGATTTTCATCATTTATGACCATGGGCTATAGCCCATATCGGATGGCATACTATAGCATGCCGTTTTGCATCATTTTTGAGGATTTGAAAAAAAGACAAAAATGACCCCGAGAAGATGGGCTGTAGCTCATCGTGATGGGCTATAGCCCATGGTCTCGAACGGCATACTATAGCATGCCGTTTTCCATCATTTTTGAGGATTTGAAAAAAAGACGAAAATCACTCCGAGACCATGGGCTATAGCCCATCGTCTCGGAGTCATTTTCGTCTTTTTTTCAAATCCTCGTTTTTCATCATTTATGACCATGGGCTATAGCCCATATCGGACGGCATACTATAGCATGCCGTTTTTCATCATTTTTGAGGAAATCACTCCGAGACGATGGGCTATAGCCCATGGTCTCGAACGGCATACTATAGCATGCCGATTTGCATAATTTTTGAGGATTTGAAAAAAAGACGAAAATCACTCCGAGACGATGGGCTATAGCCCATGGTCTTGAACGGCATACTATAGCATGCCGTTTTGCATCATTTTTGAGGATTTGAAAAAAAGATGAAAATGACCCCGAGACGATGGGCTATAGCCCATGGTCTCGGAGTGAATTTTGTCTTTTTTCAAATCCTCAAAAATGATGGGAGACCATGGGCTATAGCCCATGGTCGCGAACGGCATACTATAGCATGCCGTTTTGCATCATTTTTGAGGATTTGAAAAAAAGACGAAAATGACCCCGAGACGATGGGCTATATAGCCCATCGTCTCGGAGTCATTTCCGTCTTTTTTTCAAATCCTCGTTTTTCATCATTTATGACCATGGGCTATAGCCCATATCGGACGGCATACTATAGCATGCCGTTTTCCATCATTTTTGAGGATTTGAAAAAAAGACGGAAATCACTCCGAGACCATGGGCTATAGCCCATCGTCTCGGAGTCATTTCCGTCTTTTTTTCAAATCCTCGTTTTTCATCATTTATGACCATGGGCTATAGCCCATATCGGACGGCATACTATAGCATGCCGTTTTCCATCATTTTTGAAGATTTGAAAAAAAGACGGAAATCACTCCGAGACCATGGGCTATAGCCCATCGTCTCGGAGTCATTTTCGTCTTTTTTTCAAATCCTCGTTTTTCATCATTTATGACCATGGGCTATAGCCCATATCGGACGGCATACTATAGCATGCCGTTTTTCATCATTTTTGAGGATTTGAAAAAAAGACGAAAATGACCCCGAGACGATGGGCTATAGCCCATGGTCTCGGAGTGAATTTTGTCTTTTTTCAAATCCTCAAAAATGATGGGAAAAAGACGAAAATCACTCCGAGACCATGGGCTATAGCCCATGGTCTCGAACGGCATACTATAGCATGCCGTTTTGCATCATTTTTGAGGATTTGAAAAAAAGACGAAAATGACCCCGAGACGATGGGCTATAGCCCATCGTCTCGGAGTCATTTCCGTCTTTTTTTCAAATCCTCGTTTTTCATCATTTATGACCATGGGCTATAGCCCATATCGGACGGCATACTATAGCATGCCGTTTTCCATCATTTTTGAGGATTTGAAAAAAAGACGAAAATCACTCCGAGACCATGGGCTATAGCCCATGGTCTCGAACGGCATATTATAGCATGCCGTTTTGCATCATTTTTGAGGATTTGAAAAAAATATGAAAATGACCCCGAGACGATGGGCTATAGCCCATGGTCTCGGAGTGAATTTTGTCTTTTTTTCAAATCCTCGTTTTTCATCATTTATGACCATGGGCTATAGCCCATATCGGACGGCATACTATAGCATGCCGTTTTGCATCATTTTTGAGGATTTGAAAAAAAGACGAAAATGACCCCGAGACGATGGGCTATAGCGGCTATAGCCCATCGTCTCGGGGTCATTTTCGTCTTTTTTTCAAATCCTCGTTTTTCATCATTTATGACCATGGGCTATAGCCCATATCGGACGGCATACTATAGCATGCCGTTTTCCATCATTTTTGAGGATTTGAAAAAAAGACGAAAATCACTCCGAGACGATGGGCTATAGCCCATGGTCTTGAACGGCATACTATAGCATGCCGTTTTGCATCATTTTTGAGGATTTGAAAAAAAGATGAAAATGACCCCGAGACGATGGGCTATAGCCCATGGTCTCGGAGTGAAATTTGTCTTTTTTCAAATCCTCAAAAATGATGGGAAAAAAAGACGAAAATCACTCCGAGACCATGGGCTATAGCCCATCGTCTCGGAGTCATTTCCGTCTTTTTTTCAAATCCTCGTTTTTCATCATTTATGACCATGGGCTATAGCCCATATCGGACGGCATACTATAGCATGCCGTTTTCCATCATTTTTGAAGATTTGAAAAAAAGACGGAAATCACTCCGAGACCATGGGCTATAGCCCATCGTCTCGGAGTCATTTTCGACTTTTTTTCAAATCCTCGTTTTTCATCATTTATGACCATGGGCTATAGCCCATATCGGACGGCATACTATAGCATGCCGTTTTGCATCATTTTTGAGGATTTGAAAAAAAGACGAAAATGACCCCGAGACGATGGGCTATAGCCCATCGTCTCGGAGTCATTTCCGTCTTTTTTTCAAATCCTCGTTTTTCATCATTTATGACCATGGGCTATAGCCCATATCGGACGGCATACTATAGCATGCCGTTTTCCATCATTTTTGAGGATTTGAAAAAAAGACGAAAATCACTCCGAGACGATGGGCTATAGCCCATGGTCTTGAAAGGCATACTATAGCATGCCGTTTTGCATCATTTTTGAGGATTTGAAAAAAAGATGAAAATGACCCCGAGACGATGGGCTATAGCCCATGGTCTCGGAGTGAAATTTGTCTTTTTTCAAATCCTCAAAAATGATGGGAAAAAAAGACGGAAATCACTCCGAGACCATGGGCTATAGCCCATCGTCTCGGAGTCATTTCCGTCTTTTTTTCAAATCCTCGTTTTTCATCATTTATGACCATGGGCTATAGCCCATATCGGACGGCATACTATAGCATGCCGCTTTCCATCATTTTTGAAGATTTGAAAAAAAGACGGAAATCACTCCGAGACCATGGGCTATAGCCCATCGTCTCGGAGTCATTTTCGTCTTTTTTTCAAATCCTCGTTTTTCATCATTTATGACCATGGGCTATAGCCCATATCGGACGGCATACTATAGCATGCCGTTTTTCATCATTTTTGAGGATTTGAAAAAAAGACGAAAATGACCCCGAGACGATGGGCTATAGCCCATGGTCTCGGAGTGAATTTTGTCTTTTTTCAAATCCTCAAAAATGATGGGAAAAAGACGAAAATCACTCCGAGACCATGGGCTATAGCCCATGGTCTCGAACGGCATACTATAGCATGCCGTTTTGCATCATTTTTGAGGATTTGAAAAAAAGACGAAAATGACCCCGAGACGATGGGCTATAGCCCATCGTCTCGGAGTCATTTCCGTCTTTTTTTCAAATCCTCGTTTTTCATCATTTATGACCATGGGCTATAGCCCATATCGGACGGCATACTATAGCATGCCGTTTTCCATCATTTTTGAGGATTTGAAAAAAAGACGAAAATCACTCCGAGACCATGGGCTATAGCCCATGGTCTCGAACGGCATATTATAGCATGCCGTTTTGCATCATTTTTGAGGATTTGAAAAAAATATGAAAATGATCCCGAGACGATGGGCTATAGCCCATGGTCTCGGAGTGAATTTTGTCTTTTTTTCAAATCCTCAAAAATGATGAAAAATGGCATGCTATAGTATGCCGTCTGAGGCCATGGGCTGAAATTGAACCCACGACCTGTGGCTCACATAGAAAGCAGCTTATCACATAGTGCCACCATGCTCTCTGAGAATCTCCTCAGCTTTCCATCTCTTTCCAGTTCTCTTCTGGATGTTATTCTCCAAAACATGCTGCAGAGTGAAAGTAGGAGGAACTCAGCTGGATTTGAACTCACAACCTCTGGCTCACATGGACGTCATCTTAACATGATAGCATTATCACGTTAGCATGTCTGGGCATCCATGAGTCTCACGGTTGAGGTTACCTGGGGAGGGAACGCCACTGTGGGAGCCCGGATTGGTGTTAGCATGTTAGCATGTTAGCATTAGCATGTTAGCATTATCATTAGCATGTGCATCTTAGCATTAGCATGTTAGCATTAGCATGATAGCATGTTAGCATTAGCACGTTAGCATGTTAGCATGTTAGCATTAGCATGTTAGCATTAGCATGTGCATCTTAGCATTAGCATGTTAGCATTAGCATGATAGCATGTAAGCATTAGCACGTTAGCATGTTAGCATTAGCATGTTAGCATTAGCACGTTAGCATTAGCATGATAGCATGTTAGCATTAGCACGATAGCATGTTAGCATTAGCCTGTTAGCATTAGCATGTGCATGTTAGCATTAGCACGTTAGCACGTTAGCATGTTAGCATGTTAGCATGTTAGCATTAGCACGTTAGCATTACCATGATAGCATTAGCACGTTAGCATGTTAGCATGTTAGCATGTTAGCATGATAGCATGTTAGCATTACCATGTTAGCATTACCATGTTAGCGTTAGCATGATAGCATGTTAGCATTAGCATGCTAGCATGTTAGCATTAGCATGTTAGCATTAGCATGTTAGCATTTTAGCATGTTAGCATTAGTATGTTAGCATTAGCATAATAGCATGTTAGCATTAGCATGATAGCATGTTAACATGTTAGCATGTTAGCATTAGCATGATAGCATGATAGCATGTTAGCATTAGCATGATAGCATGTTAGCATTAACATGTTAGCATGTTAGCATTAGCATGTTAGCATGTTAGCATTAGCATGTTAGCATTAGCATAATAGCATGTTAGCATTAGCATGTTAGCATTAGCATATTAGCATTAGCATGATAGCATTGGCACGTTAGCATGTGAAAAACGAGGATTTGAAAAAAAGACGAAAATGACTCCGAGACGATGGGCTATAGCCCATGGTCTCAGAGTGATTTTCGTATTTTTTTCAAATCCTCAAAAATGATGGAAAACGGCATGAGGATTTTCATCATTTATGACCATGGGCTATAGCCCATATCGGATGGCATACTATAGCATGCCGTTTTGCATCATTTTTGAGGATTTGAAAAAAAGACAAAAATGACCCCGAGAAGATGGGCTGTAGCTCATCGTGATGGGCTATAGCCCATGGTCTCGAACGGCATACTATAGCATGCCGTTTTCCATCATTTTTGAGGATTTGAAAAAAAGACGAAAATCACTCCGAGACCATGGGCTATAGCCCATCGTCTCGGAGTCATTTTCGTCTTTTTTTCAAATCCTCGTTTTTCATCATTTATGACCATGGGCTATAGCCCATATCGGACGGCATACTATAGCATGCCGTTTTTCATCATTTTTGAGGAAATCACTCCGAGACGATGGGCTATAGCCCATGGTCTCGAACGGCATACTATAGCATGCCGATTTGCATAATTTTTGAGGATTTGAAAAAAAGACGAAAATCACTCCGAGACGATGGGCTATAGCCCATGGTCTTGAACGGCATACTATAGCATGCCGTTTTGCATCATTTTTGAGGATTTGAAAAAAAGATGAAAATGACCCCGAGACGATGGGCTATAGCCCATGGTCTCGGAGTGAATTTTGTCTTTTTTCAAATCCTCAAAAATGATGGGAGACCATGGGCTATAGCCCATGGTCTCGAACGGCATACTATAGCATGCCGTTTTGCATCATTTTTGAGGATTTGAAAAAAAGACGAAAATGACCCCGAGACGATGGGCTATATAGCCCATCGTCTCGGAGTCATTTCCGTCTTTTTTTCAAATCCTCGTTTTTCATCATTTATGACCATGGGCTATAGCCCATATCGGACGGCATACTATAGCATGCCGTTTTCCATCATTTTTGAGGATTTGAAAAAAAGACGGAAATCACTCCGAGACCATGGGCTATAGCCCATCGTCTCGGAGTCATTTCCGTCTTTTTTTCAAATCCTCGTTTTTCATCATTTATGACCATGGGCTATAGCCCATATCGGACGGCATACTATAGCATGCCGTTTTCCATCATTTTTGAAGATTTGAAAAAAAGACGGAAATCACTCCGAGACCATGGGCTATAGCCCATCGTCTCGGAGTCATTTTCGTCTTTTTTTCAAATCCTCGTTTTTCATCATTTATGACCATGGGCTATAGCCCATATCGGACGGCATACTATAGCATGCCGTTTTTCATCATTTTTGAGGATTTGAAAAAAAGACGAAAATGACCCCGAGACGATGGGCTATAGCCCATGGTCTCGGAGTGAATTTTGTCTTTTTTCAAATCCTCAAAAATGATGGGAAAAAGACGAAAATCACTCCGAGACCATGGGCTATAGCCCATGGTCTCGAACGGCATACTATAGCATGCCGTTTTGCATCATTTTTGAGGATTTGAAAAAAAGACGAAAATGACCCCGAGACGATGGGCTATAGCCCATCGTCTCGGAGTCATTTCCGTCTTTTTTTCAAATCCTCGTTTTTCATCATTTATGACCATGGGCTATAGCCCATATCGGACGGCATACTATAGCATGCCGTTTTCCATCATTTTTGAGGATTTGAAAAAAAGACGAAAATCACTCCGAGACCATGGGCTATAGCCCATGGTCTCGAACGGCATATTATAGCATGCCGTTTTGCATCATTTTTGAGGATTTGAAAAAAATATGAAAATGACCCCGAGACGATGGGCTATAGCCCATGGTCTCGGAGTGAATTTTGTCTTTTTTTCAAATCCTCGTTTTTCATCATTTATGACCATGGGCTATAGCCCATATCGGACGGCATACTATAGCATGCCGTTTTGCATCATTTTTGAGGATTTGAAAAAAAGACGAAAATGACCCCGAGACGATGGGCTATAGCGGCTATAGCCCATCGTCTCGGGGTCATTTTCGTCTTTTTTTCAAATCCTCGTTTTTCATCATTTATGACCATGGGCTATAGCCCATATCGGACGGCATACTATAGCATGCCGTTTTCCATCATTTTTGAGGATTTGAAAAAAAGACGAAAATCACTCCGAGACGATGGGCTATAGCCCATGGTCTTGAACGGCATACTATAGCATGCCGTTTTGCATCATTTTTGAGGATTTGAAAAAAAGATGAAAATGACCCCGAGACGATGGGCTATAGCCCATGGTCTCGGAGTGAAATTTGTCTTTTTTCAAATCCTCAAAAATGATGGGAAAAAAAGACGAAAATCACTCCGAGACCATGGGCTATAGCCCATCGTCTCGGAGTCATTTCCGTCTTTTTTTCAAATCCTCGTTTTTCATCATTTATGACCATGGGCTATAGCCCATATCGGACGGCATACTATAGCATGCCGTTTTCCATCATTTTTGAAGATTTGAAAAAAAGACGGAAATCACTCCGAGACCATGGGCTATAGCCCATCGTCTCGGAGTCATTTTCGACTTTTTTTCAAATCCTCGTTTTTCATCATTTATGACCATGGGCTATAGCCCATATCGGACGGCATACTATAGCATGCCGTTTTGCATCATTTTTGAGGATTTGAAAAAAAGACGAAAATGACCCCGAGACGATGGGCTATAGCCCATCGTCTCGGAGTCATTTCCGTCTTTTTTTCAAATCCTCGTTTTTCATCATTTATGACCATGGGCTATAGCCCATATCGGACGGCATACTATAGCATGCCGTTTTCCATCATTTTTGAGGATTTGAAAAAAAGACGAAAATCACTCCAAGACGATGGGCTATAGCCCATGGTCTTGAAAGGCATACTATAGCATGCCGTTTTGCATCATTTTTGAGGATTTGAAAAAAAGATGAAAATGACCCCGAGACGATGGGCTATAGCCCATGGTCTCGGAGTGAAATTTGTCTTTTTTCAAATCCTCAAAAATGATGGGAAAAAAAGACGGAAATCACTCCGAGACCATGGGCTATAGCCCATCGTCTCGGAGTCATTTCCGTCTTTTTTTCAAATCCTCGTTTTTCATCATTTATGACCATGGGCTATAGCCCATATCGGACGGCATACTATAGCATGCCGTTTTCCATCATTTTTGAAGATTTGAAAAAAAGACGGAAATCACTCCGAGACCATGGGCTATAGCCCATCGTCTCGGAGTCATTTTCGTCTTTTTTTCAAATCCTCGTTTTTCATCATTTATGACCATGGGCTATAGCCCATATCGGACGGCATACTATAGCATGCCGTTTTTCATCATTTTTGAGGATTTGAAAAAAAGACGAAAATGACCCCGAGACGATGGGCTATAGCCCATGGTCTCGGAGTGAATTTTGTCTTTTTTCAAATCCTCAAAAATGATGGGTAAAAGACGAAAATCACTCCGAGACCATGGGCTATAGCCCATGGTCTCGAACGGCATACTATAGCATGCCGTTTTGCATCATTTTTGAGGATTTGAAAAAAAGACGAAAATGACCCCGAGACGATGGGCTATAGCCCATCGTCTCGGAGTCATTTCCGTCTTTTTTTCAAATCCTCGTTTTTCATCATTTATGACCATGGGCTATAGCCCATATCGGACGGCATACTATAGCATGCCGTTTTCCATCATTTTTGAGGATTTGAAAAAAAGACGAAAATCACTCCGAGACCATGGGCTATAGCCCATGGTCTCGAACGGCATATTATAGCATGCCGTTTTGCATCATTTTTGAGGATTTGAAAAAAATATGAAAATGACCCCGAGACGATGGGCTATAGCCCATGGTCTCGGAGTGAATTTTGTCTTTTTTTCAAATCCTCAAAAATGATGAAAAATGGCATGCTATAGTATGCCGTCTGAGGCCATGGGCTGAAATTGAACCCACGACCTGTGGCTCACATAGAAAGCAGCTTATCACATAGTGCCACCATGCTCTCTGAGAATCTCCTCAGCTTTCCATCTCTTTCCAGTTCTCTTCTGGATGTTATTCTCCAAAACATGCTGCAGAGTGAAAGTAGGAGGAACTCAGCTGGATTTGAACTCACAACCTCTGGCTCACATGGACGTCATCTTAACATGATAGCATTATCACGTTAGCATGTCTGGGCATCCATGAGTCTCACGGTTGAGGTTACCTGGGGAGGGAACGCCACTGTGGGAGCCCGGATTGGTGTTAGCATGTTAGCATGTTAGCATTAGCATGTTAGCATTATCATTAGCATGTGCATCTTAGCATTAGCATGTTAGCATTAGCATGATAGCATGTTAGCATTAGCACGTTAGCATGTTAGCATGTTAGCATTAGCATGTTAGCATTAGCATGTGCATCTTAGCATTAGCATGTTAGCATTAGCATGATAGCATGTAAGCATTAGCACGTTAGCATGTTAGCATTAGCATGTTAGCATTAGCACGTTAGCATTAGCATGATAGCATGTTAGCATTAGCACGATAGCATGTTAGCATTAGCCTGTTAGCATTAGCATGTGCATGTTAGCATTAGCACGTTAGCACGTTAGCATGTTAGCATGTTAGCATGTTAGCATTAGCACGTTAGCATTACCATGATAGCATTAGCACGTTAGCATGTTAGCATGTTAGCATGATAGCATGTTAGCATTACCATGTTAGCATTACCATGTTAGCGTTAGCATGATAGCATGTTAGCATTAGCATGCTAGCATGTTAGCATTAGCATGTTAGCATTAGCATGTTAGCATTTTAGCATGTTAGCATTAGTATGTTAGCATTAGCATAATAGCATGTTAGCATTAGCATGATAGCATGTTAACATGTTAGCATGTTAGCATTAGCATGATAGCATGATAGCATGTTAGCATTAGCATGATAGCATGTTAGCATTAACATGTTAGCATGTTAGCATTAGCATGTTAGCATGTTAGCATTAGCATGTTAGCATTAGCATAATAGCATGTTAGCATTAGCATGTTAGCATTAGCATATTAGCATTAGCATGATAGCATTGGCACGTTAGCATGTGAAAAACGAGGATTTGAAAAAAAGACGAAAATGACTCCGAGACGATGGGCTATAGCCCATGGTCTCAGAGTGATTTTCGTATTTTTTTCAAATCCTCAAAAATGATGGAAAACGGCATGAGGATTTTCATCATTTATGACCATGGGCTATAGCCCATATCGGATGGCATACTATAGCATGCCGTTTTGCATCATTTTTGAGGATTTGAAAAAAAGACAAAAATGACCCCGAGAAGATGGGCTGTAGCTCATCGTGATGGGCTATAGCCCATGGTCTCGAACGGCATACTATAGCATGCCGTTTTCCATCATTTTTGAGGATTTGAAAAAAAGACGAAAATCACTCCGAGACCATGGGCTATAGCCCATCGTCTCGGAGTCATTTTCGTCTTTTTTTCAAATCCTCGTTTTTCATCATTTATGACCATGGGCTATAGCCCATATCGGACGGCATACTATAGCATGCCGTTTTTCATCATTTTTGAGGAAATCACTCCGAGACGATGGGCTATAGCCCATGGTCTCGAACGGCATACTATAGCATGCCGATTTGCATAATTTTTGAGGATTTGAAAAAAAGACGAAAATCACTCCGAGACGATGGGCTATAGCCCATGGTCTTGAACGGCATACTATAGCATGCCGTTTTGCATCATTTTTGAGGATTTGAAAAAAAGATGAAAATGACCCCGAGACGATGGGCTATAGCCCATGGTCTCGGAGTGAATTTTGTCTTTTTTCAAATCCTCAAAAATGATGGGAGACCATGGGCTATAGCCCATATCGGACGGCATACTATAGCATGCCGTTTTCCATCATTTTTGAAGATTTGAAAAAAAGACGGAAATCACTCCGAGACCATGGGCTATAGCCCATCGTCTCGGAGTGATTTTCGTCTTCTTTTCAATTCCTCGTTTTTCATCATTTATGACCATGGGCTATAGCCCATATCGGACGGCATACTATAGCATGCCTTTTTTCATCATTTTTGAGGATTTGAAAAAAAGACGGAAATCACTCCGAGACGATGGGCTATAGCCCATGGTCTCGAACGGCATACTATAGCATGCCGTTTTTGCATCATTTTTGAGGATTTGAAAAAAAGACGAAAATCACTCCGAGACCATGGGCTATAGCCCATCGTCTCGGAGTCATTTTCGTCTTTTTTTCAAATCCTCGTTTTTCATCATTTATGACCATGGGCTATAGCCCATATCGGACGGCATACTATAGCATGCCGTTTTCCATCATTCTTGGGGATTTGAAAAAAAGACGAAAATCACTCCGAGACCATGGGCTATAGCCCATCGTCTCGGAGTCATTTTCGTCTTTTTTTCAAATCCTCGTTTTTCATCATTTATGACCATGGGCTATAGCCCATATCGGACGGCATACTATAGCATGCCGTTTTTCATCATTTTTGAGGAAATCACTCCGAGACGATGGGCTATAGCCCATGGTCTCGAACGGCATACTATAGCATGCCGTTTTGCATCATTTTTGAGGATTTGAAAAAAAGACGAAAATGACCCCGAGACGATGGGCTATATATAGCCCATCGTCTCGGAGTCATTTCCGTCTTTTTTTCAAATCCTCGTTTTTCATCATTTATGACCATGGGCTATAGCCCATTCAAATCCTCAAAAATGATGGAAAACGGCATACTATAGCATGCCGTTTTGCATCATTTTTGAGGATTTGAAAAAAAGACGAAAATGACCCCGAGACGATGGGCTAGTAGCCCATCGTCTCGGAGTCATTTCCGTCTTTTTTTCAAATCCTCGTTTTTCATCATTTATGACCATGGGCTATAGCCCATATCGGACGGCATACTATAGCATGCCGTTTTCCATCATTTTTGAAGATTTGAAAAAAAGACGGAAATCACTCCGAGACCATGGGCTATAGCCCATCGTCTCGGAGTCATTTTCGTCTTTTTTTCAAATCCTCGTTTTTCATCATTTATGACCATGGGCTATAGCCCATATCGGACGGCATACTATAGCATGCCTTTTTTCATCATTTTTGAGGATTTGAAAAAAAGACGGAAATCACTCCGAGACGATGGGCTATAGCCCATGGTCTCGAACGGCATACTATAGCATGCCGTTTTTCATCATTCTTGGGGATTTGAAAAAAAGACGAAAATCACTCCGAGACCATGGGCTATAGCCCATCGTCTCGGAGTCATTTTCGTCTTTTTTTCAAATCCTCGTTTTTCATCATTTATGACCATGGGCTATAGCCCATATCGGACGGCATACTATAGCATGCCGTTTTTCATCATTTTTGAGGAAATCACTCCGAGACGATGGGCTATAGCCCATGGTCTCGAACGGCATACTATAGCATGCCGTTTTGCATCATTTTTGAGGATTTGAAAAAAAGACGAAAATGACCCCGAGACGATGGGCTATAGCCCATCGTCTCGGAGTCATTTCCGTCTTTTTTTCAAATCCTCGTTTTTCATCATTTATGACCATGGGCTATAGCCCATATCGGACGGCATACTATAGCATGCCGTTTTCCATCATTCTTGGGGATTTGAAAAAAAGACGAAAATCACTCCGAGACCATGGGCTATAGCCCATCGTCTCGGAGTCATTTTCGTCTTTTTTTCAAATCCTCGTTTTTCATCATTTATGACCATGGGCTATAGCCCATATCGGACGGCATACTATAGCATGCCGTTTTTCATCATTTTTGAGGAAATCACTCCGAGACGATGGGCTATAGCCCATGGTCTCGAACGGCATACTATAGCATGCCGTTTTGCATCATTTTTGAGGATTTGAAAAAAAGACGAAAATGACCCCGAGACGATGGGCTATAGCCCATCGTCTCGGAGTAATTTCCGTCTTTTTTTCAAATCCTCGTTTTTCATCATTTATGACCATGGGCTATAGCCCATTCAAATCCTCAAAAATGATGGAAAACGGCATACTATAGCATGCCGTTTTGCATCATTTTTGAGGATTTGAAAAAAAGACGAAAATGACTCCGAGACGATGGGCTATAGCCCATGGTCTCGGAGTGATTTTCGTCTTTTTTTCAAATCCTCAAAAATGATGGAAAACGGCATGAGGATTTGAAAAAAAGACGAAAATGACTCCGAGACGATGGGCTATAGCCCATGGTCTCGGAGTGATTTTCGTCTTTTTTTCAAATCCTCAAAAATGATGAAAAACGAGGATTTGAAAAAAAGACGGAAATGACTCCGAGACGATGGGCTATAGCCCATCGTCTCGGAGTCATTTTCGTCTTTTTTTCAAATCCTCGTTTTTCATCATTTATGACCATGGGCTATAGCCCATATCGGACGGCATACTATAGCATGCCGTTTTTCATCATTTTTGAGGAAATCACTCCGAGACGATGGGCTATAGCCCATGGTCTCGAACGGCATACTATAGCATGCCGTTTTGCATCATTTTTGAGGATTTGAAAAAAAGACGAAAATGACCCCGAGACGATGGGCTATAGCCCATCGTCTCGGAGTCATTTCCGTCTTTTTTTCAAATCCTCGTTTTTCATCATTTATGACCATGGGCTATAGCCCATATCGGACGGCATACTATAGCATGCCGTTTTCCATCATTTTTGAGGATTTGAAAAAAAGACGGAAATCACTCCGAGACCATGGGCTATAGCCCATCGTCTCGGAGTCATTTCCGTCTTTTTTTCAAATCCTCGTTTTTCATCATTTATGACCATGGGCTATAGCCCATATCGGACGGCATACTATAGCATGCCGTTTTCCATCATTTTTGAGGATTTGAAAAAAAGACGAAAATCACTCCGAGACCATGGGCTATAGCCCATGGTCTTGAACGGCATACTATAGCATGCCGTTTTGCATCATTTTTGAGGATTTGAAAAAAAGATGAAAATGACCCCGAGACGATGGGCTATAGCCCATGGTCTCGGAGTGAATTTTGTCTTTTTTCAAATCCTCAAAAATGATGGGAAAAAAGACGAAAATCACTCCGAGACCATGGGCTATAGCCCATGGTCTCGAACGGCATACTATAGCATGCCGTTTTGCATCATTTTTGAGGATTTGAAAAAAAGACGAAAATGACCCCGAGACGATGGGCTATAGCCCATCGTCTCGGAGTCATTTCCGTCTTTTTTTCAAATCCTCGTTTTTCATCATTTATGACCATGGGCTATAGCCCATATCGGACGGCATACTATAGCATGCCGTTTTCCATCATTTTTGAGGATTTGAAAAAAAGACGAAAATCACTCCGAGACCATGGGCTATAGCCCATGGTCTCGAACGGCATATTATAGCATGCCGTTTTGCATCATTTTTGAGGATTTGAAAAAAATATGAAAATGACCCCGAGACGATGGGCTATAGCCCATGGTCTCGGAGTGAATTTTGTCTTTTTTTCAAATCCTCAAAAATGATGAAAAATGGCATGCTATAGTATGCCGTCTGAGGCCATGGGCTGAAATTGAACCCACGACCTGTGGCTCACATAGAAAGCAGCTTATCACATAGTGCCACCATGCTCTCTGAGAATCTCCTCAGCTTTCCATCTCTTTCCAGTTCTCTTCTGGATGTTATTCTCCAAAACATGCTGCAGAGTGAAAGTAGGAGGAACTCAGCTGGATTTGAACTCACAACCTCTGGCTCACATGGACGTCATCTTAACAAGGGTTACCATGATAGCATTATCACGTTAGCATGTCTGGGCATCCATGAGTCTCACGGTTGAGGTTACCTGGGGAGGGAACGCCACTGTGGGAGCCCGGATTGGTGTTAGCATGTTAGCATGTTAGCATTAGCATGTTAGCATTATCATTAGCATGTGCATCTTAGCATTAGCATGTTAGCATTAGCATGATAGCATGTTAGCATTAGCACGTTAGCATGTTAGCATGTTAGCATTAGCATGTTAGCATTAGCATGTGCATCTTAGCATTAGCATGTTAGCATTAGCATGATAGCATGTTAGCATTAGCACGTTAGCATGTTAGCATTAGCATGTTAGCATTAGCACGTTAGCATTAGCATGATAGCATGTTAGCATTAGCACGATAGCATGTTAGCATTAGCCTGTTAGCATTAGCATGTGCATGTTAGCATTAGCACGTTAGCACGTTAGCATGTTAGCATGTTAGCATGTTAGCATTAGCACGTTAGCATTACCATGATAGCATTAGCACGTTAGCATGTTAGCATGTTAGCATGTTAGCATGTTAGCATGTTAGCATGTTAGCATTACCATGTTAGCATTACCATGTTAGCGTTAGCATGATAGCATGTTAGCATTAGCATGCTAGCATGTTAGCATTAGCATGTTAGCATTAGCATGTTAGCATTTTAGCATGTTAGCATTAGTATGTTAGCATTAGCATAATAGCATGTTAGCATTAGCATGATAGCATGTTAACATGTTAGCATGTTAGCATTAGCATGATAGCATGATAGCATGTTAGCATTAGCATGATAGCATGTTAGCATTAACATGTTAGCATGTTAGCATGTTAGCATTAGCATGTTAGCATGTTAGCATTAGCATGTTAGCATTAGCATAATAGCATGTTAGCATTAGCATGTTAGCATTAGCATATTAGCATTAGCATGATAGCATTGGCACGTTAGCATGTGAAAAACGAGGATTTGAAAAAAAGACGAAAATGACTCCGAGACGATGGGCTATAGCCCATGGTCTCAGAGTGATTTTCGTATTTTTTTCAAATCCTCAAAAATGATGGAAAACGGCATGAGGATTTTCATCATTTATGACCATGGGCTATAGCCCATATCGGATGGCATACTATAGCATGCCGTTTTGCATCATTTTTGAGGATTTGAAAAAAAGACGAAAATGACCCCGAGAAGATGGGCTGTAGCTCATCGTGATGGGCTATAGCCCATGGTCTCGAACGGCATACTATAGCATGCCGTTTTCCATCATTTTTGAGGATTTGAAAAAAAGACGAAAATCACTCCGAGACCATGGGCTATAGCCCATCGTCTCGGAGTCATTTTCGACTTTTTTTCAAATCCTCGTTTTTCATCATTTATGACCATGGGCTATAGCCCATATCGGACGGCATACTATAGCATGCCGTTTTTCATCATTTTTGAGGAAATCACTCCGAGACGATGGGCTATAGCCCATGGTCTCGAACGGCATACTATAGCATGCCGATTTGCATAATTTTTGAGGATTTGAAAAAAAGACGAAAATCACTCCGAGACGATGGGCTATAGCCCATGGTCTCGAACGGCATACTATAGCATGCCGTTTTGCATCATTTTTGAGGATTTGAAAAAAAGATGAAAATGACCCCGAGACGATGGGCTATAGCCCATGGTCTCGGAGTGAATTTTGTCTTTTTTCAAATCCTCAAAAATGATGGGAGACCATGGGCTATAGCCCATATCGGACGGCATACTATAGCATGCCGTTTTCCATCATTTTTGAAGATTTGAAAAAAAGACGGAAATCACTCCGAGACCATGGGCTATAGCCCATCGTCTCGGAGTGATTTTCGTCTTCTTTTCAATTCCTCGTTTTTCATCATTTATGACCATGGGCTATAGCCCATATCGGACGGCATACTATAGCATGCCTTTTTTCATCATTTTTGAGGATTTGAAAAAAAGACGGAAATCACTCCGAGACGATGGGCTATAGCCCATGGTCTCGAACGGCATACTATAGCATGCCGTTTTTGCATCATTTTTGAGGATTTGAAAAAAAGACGAAAATCACTCCGAGACCATGGGCTATAGCCCATCGTCTCGGAGTCATTTTCGTCTTTTTTTCAAATCCTCGTTTTTCATCATTTATGACCATGGGCTATAGCCCATTCAAATCCTCAAAAATGATGGAAAACGGCATACTATAGCATGCCGTTTTGCATCATTTTTGAGGATTTGAAAAAAAGACGAAAATGACCCCGAGACGATGGGCTGTCATTTCCGTCTTTTTTTCAAATCCTCGTTTTTCATCATTTATGACCATGGGCTATAGCCCATATCGGACGGCATACTATAGCATGCCGTTTTCCATCATTTTTGAAGATTTGAAAAAAAGACGGAAATCACTCCGAGACCATGGGCTATAGCCCATCGTCTCGGAGTCATTTTCGTCTTTTTTTCAAATCCTCGTTTTTCATCATTTATGACCATGGGCTATAGCCCATATCGGACGGCATACTATAGCATGCCTTTTTTCATCATTTTTGAGGATTTGAAAAACAGACGGAAATCACTCCGAGACGATGGGCTATAGCCCATGGTCTCGAACGGCATACTATAGCATGCCGTTTTTTCATCATTTTTGAGGATTTGAAAAAAAGACGAAAATCACTCCGAGACCATGGGCTATAGCCCATCGTCTCGGAGTCATTTCCGTCTTTTTTTCAAATCCTCGTTTTTCATCATTTATGACCATGGGCTATAGCCCATATCGGACGGCATACTATAGCATGCCGTTTTCCATCATTCTTGGGGATTTGAAAAAAAGACGAAAATCACTCCGAGACCATGGGCTATAGCCCATCGTCTCGGAGTCATTTTCGTCTTTTTTTCAAATCCTCGTTTTTCATCATTTATGACCATGGGCTATAGCCCATATCGGACGGCATACTATAGCATGCCGTTTTCCATCATTCTTGGGGATTTGAAAAAAAGACGAAAATCACTCCGAGACCATGGGCTATAGCCCATCGTCTCGGAGTCATTTTCGTCTTTTTTTCAAATCCTCGTTTTTCATCATTTATGACCATGGGCTATAGCCCATATCGGACGGCATACTATAGCATGCCGTTTTTCATCATTTTTGAGGAAATCACTCCGAGACGATGGGCTATAGCCCATGGTCTCGAACGGCATACTATAGCATGCCGTTTTGCATCATTTTTGAGGATTTGAAAAAAAGACGAAAATGACCCCGAGACGATGGGCTATAGCCCATCGTCTCGGAGTCATTTCCGTCTTTTTTTCAAATCCTCGTTTTTCATCATTTATGACCATGGGCTATAGCCCATTCAAATCCTCAAAAATGATGGAAAACGGCATACTATAGCATGCCGTTTTGCATCATTTTTGAGGATTTGAAAAAAAGACGAAAATGACCCCGAGACGATGGGCTATAGCCCATCGTCTCGGAGTCATTTCCGTCTTTTTTTCAAATCCTCGTTTTTCATCATTTATGACCATGGGCTATAGCCCATATCGGACGGCATACTATAGCATGCCGTTTTCCATCATTTTTGAAGATTTGAAAAAAAGACGGAAATCACTCCGAGACCATGGGCTATAGCCCATCGTCTCGGAGTCATTTTCGTCTTTTTTTCAAATCCTCGTTTTTCATCATTTATGACCATGGGCTATAGCCAATATCGGACGGCATACTATAGCATGCCGTTTTTCATCATTTTTGAGGAAATCACTACGAGACGATGGGCTATAGCCCATGGTCTCGAACGGCATACTATAGCATGCCGTTTTGCATCATTTTTGAGGATTTGAAAAAAAGACGAAAATGACCCCGAGACGATGGGCTATAGCCCATCGTCTCGGAGTCATTTCCGTCTTTTTTTCAAATCCTCGTTTTTCATCATTTATGACCATGGGCTATAGCCCATTCAAATCCTCAAAAATGATGGAAAACGGCATACTATAGCATGCCGTTTTGCATCATTTTTGAGGATTTGAAAAAAAGACGAAAATCACTCCGAGACCATGGGCTATAGCCCATCGTCTCGGAGTCATTTTCGTCTCTTTTTTCAAATCCTCGTTTTTCATCATTTATGACCATGGGCTATAGCCCATATCGGATGGCATACTATAGCATGCCGTTTTGCATCATTTTTGAGGATTTGAAAAAAAGACGAAAATGACCCCGAGACGATGGGCTATAGCCCATCGTGATGGGCTATAGCCCATGGTCTCGAACGGCATACTATAGCATGCCGTTTTCCATCATTTTTGAGGATTTGAAAAAAAGACGAAAATCACTCCGAGACCATGGGCTATAGCCCATCGTCTCGGAGTCATTTTCGTCTTTTTTTCAAATCCTCGTTTTTCATCATTTATGACCATGGGCTATAGCCCATATCGGACGGCATACTATAGCATGCCGTTTTTCATCATTTTTGAGGAAATCACTCCGAGACGATGGGCTATAGCCCATGGTCTCGAACGGCATACTATAGCATGCCGTTTTGCATCATTTTTGAGGATTTGAAAAAAAGACGAAAATGACCCCGAGACGATGGGCTATAGCCCATCGTCTCGGAGTCATTTCCGTCTTTTTTTCAAATCCTCGTTTTTCATCATTTATGACCATGGGCTTTAGCCCATATCGGACGGCATACTATAGCATGCCGTTTTCCATCATTTTTGAAGATTTGAAAAAAAGACGGAAATCACTCCGAGACCATGGGCTATATAGCCCATCGTCTCGGAGTCATTTTCGTCTTTTTTTCAAATCCTCCTTTTTCATCATTTATGACCATGGGCTATAGCCCATATCGGACGGCATACAATAGCATGCCGTTTTCCATCATTTTTGAGGATTTGAAAAAAAGACGAAAATCACTCCGAGACCATGGGCTATAGCCCATCGTCTCGGAGTCATTTTCGTCTTTTTTTCAAATCCTCGTTTTTCATCATTTATGACCATGGGCTATAGCCCATATCGGACGGCATACTATAGCATGCCGTTTTCCATCATTTTTGAGGATTTGAAAAAAAGTCGAAAATCACTCCGAGACCATGGGCTATAGCCCATCGTCTCGGAGTCATTTTCGTCTTTTTTTCAAATCCTTGTTTTTCATAATTTATGACCATGGGCTATAGCCCATATCGGACGGCATACTATAGCATGCCGTTTTTCATCATTTTTGAGGAAATCACTCCGAGACGAGCCCATGGTCTCGAACGTCATACTATAGCATGCCGTTTTGCATCATTTTTGAGGATTTGAAAAAAAGACGAAAATGACCCCGAGACGATGGGCTATAGCCCATCGTCTCGGAGTCATTTCCGTCTTTTTTTCAAATCCTCGTTTTTCATCATTTATGACCATGGGCTATAGCCCATATCGGACGGCATACTATAGCATGCCGTTTTCCATCATTTTTGAAGATTTGAAAAAAAGACGGAAATCACTCCGAGACCATGGGCTATAGCCCATCGTCTCGGAGTCATTTCCGTCTTTTTTTCAAATCCTCCTTTTTCATCATTTATGACCATGGGCTGTAGCCCATATCGGACGGCATACTATAGCATGCCGTTTTTGCATCATTTTTGAGGATTTGAAAAAAAGACGAAAATGACCCCGAGACGATGGGCTATAGCCCATCGTCTCGGAGTCATTTCCGTCTTTTTTTCAAATCCTCGTTTTTCATCATTTATGACCATGGGCTATAGCCCATATCGGACGGCATACTATAGCATGCCGTTTTCCATCATTTTTGAGGATTTGAAAAAAAGACGAAAATCACTCCGAGACGATGGGCTATAGCCCATGGTCTTGAACGGCATACTATAGCATGCCGTTTTGCATCATTTTTGAGGATTTGAAAAAAAGATGAAAATGACCCCGAGACGATGGGCTATAGCCCATGGTCTTGGAGTGAATTTTGTCTTTTTTCAAATCCTCAAAAATGATGGGAAAAAAAGACGAAAATCACTCCGAGACCATGGGCTATAGCCCATCGTCTCGGAGTCATTTCCGTCTTTTTTTCAAATCCTCGTTTTTCATCATTTATGACCATGGGCTATAGCCCATATCGGACGGCATACTATAGCATGCCGTTTTCCATCATTTTTGAGGATTTGAAAAAAAGACGAAAATCACTCCGAGACCATGGGCTATAGCCCATCGTCTCGGAGTCATTTTCGTCTTTTTTTCAAATCCTCGTTTTTCATAATTTATGACCATGGGCTATAGCCCATATCGGACGGCATACTATAGCATGCCGTTTTTCATCATTTTTGAGGAAATCACTCCGAGACGAGCCCATGGTCTCGAACGTCATACTATAGCATGCCGTTTTGCATCATTTTTGAGGATTTGAAAAAAGACGAAAATGACCCCGAGACGATGGGCTATTTTCGTCTTTTTTTCAAATCCTCCTTTTTCATCATTTATGACCATGGGCTATAGCCCATATCGGACGGCATACTATAGCATGCCGTTTTCCATCATTTTTGAGGATTTGAAAAAAGGACGGAAATCACTCCGAGACGATGGGCTATAGCCCATCGTCTCGAACGGCATACTATAGCATGCCTTTTTCCATCATTTTTGAGGATTTGAAAAAAAGACGAAAATCACTCCGAGACCATGGGCTATAGCCCATCGTCTCGGTGTCATTTTCGTCTTTTTTTCAAATCCTCGTTTTTCATCATTTATGACCATGGGCCCATATCGGACGGCATACTATAGCATGCCGTTTTTCATCATTTTTCAGGATTTCAAAAAAAGACGGAAATCACTCCGAGACGATGGGCTATAGCCCATGGTCTCGAACGGCATACTATAGCATGCCGTTTTTCATCATTTTTGAGGATTTGAAAAAAAGACGAAAATGACCCCGAGACGATCGTCTCGGGGTCATTTTCGTCTTTTTTTCAAATCCTCGTTTTTCATCATTTATGACCATGGGCTATAGCCCATATCGGACGGCATACTATAGCATGCCGTTTTCCATCATTTTTGAAGATTTGAAAAAAGACAGAAATCACTCCGAGACCATGGGCTATAGCCCATCGTCTCGGAGTCTCTTTCGTCTTTTTTTCAAATCCTCCTTTTTCATCATTTATGACCATGGGCTATAGCCCATATCGGACGGCATACTATAGCATGCCGTTTTTCATCATTTTTGAGGATTTGAAAAAAAGACGAAAATCACTCCGAGACCATGGGCTATAGCCCATCGTCTCGGAGTCATTTTCGTCTTTTTTTCAAATCCTCGTTTTTCATCATTTATGACCATGGGATATAGCCCATATCGGACGGCATACTATAGCATGCCGTTTTCCATCATTTTTGAGGATTTGAAAAAAGGACAGAAATCACTCCGAGACGATGGGCTATAGCCCATGGTCTCGAACGGCATACTATAGCATGCCTTTTTCCATCATTTTTGAGGATTTGAAAAAAAGACGAAAATCACTCCGAGACCATGGGCTATAGCCCATCGTCTCGGTGTCATTTTCGTCTTTTTTTCAAATCCTCGTTTTTCATCATTTATGACCATGGGCTATAGCCCATATCGGACGGCATACTATAGCATGCCGTTTTTCATCATTTTTCAGGATTTGAAAAAAAGACGGAAATCACTCCGAGACGATGGGCTATAGCCCATGGTCTCGAACGGCATACTATAGCATGCCGTTTTTCATCATTTTTGAGGATCATTTTCGTCTTTTTTTCAAATCCTCGTTTTTCATCATTTATGACCATGGGCTATAGCCCATATCGGACGGCATACTATACTTTTTATTGACAGCATACTACTTTTTATTGAAAAAAAGATGAAAATCACCCTGAGACGATGGGCTATAGCCCATGGTCTCGGAGTGAATTTTGTCTTTTTTTCAAATCCTCAAAAATGATGAAAAATGGCATGCTATAGTATGCCGTCTTAACCTTGGGCTGAACTTGAACCCACGACCTGTGGCTCACATAGACAGCAGCTTATCACAGAGTGCCACCATGCTCTCTGAGAATCTCCTAAGCTTTCCATCTCTTTCCAGTTCTCTTCTGGATGTTATTCTCCAAAACCAAAACCAGAACACACACTCGTTACTTTTCTTCCAGTTTATTATACTCGTCGTCACGCTACTAGTCCTACATACTTACACCTAGAAACCCCATTCAAACCTACTTAGGTTCATCTTACGGTGGACATGTTTGCCTGAAAAGGAATCTTTGAAATGTTTCATAGTTTTAGAAATATAGTGCTTTCAAATTTGAGAAATCTACAATGGGGCTCAATGGCAGATATTGGCACGTCAAAAAAGCACTTTCACCTAGAAACTGCATTCACACCGTTTCAAATTCAGCTTACTGTGGAGACACATGCTGGAACGTTTTACTTTGAAATGTTTTGTAGTTTCAGAGTTATTTAACTTAAACGCCCAATGCATTCTCAATGGCAATAGCACAAACTTTGGCATGCTACTAGTCCTACGTATACTTACACCTAGAAACCCCATTCAAACTTTAAAAGGTTCATCTTACGGTGGACAATCTTTGAAATGTTTCATAATTTTAGAAATATAGTACTTTCAAATGTATAATGGGTCAATGGCACATCAAACAATCACAGTGCTAATGCTCACACATCGATGGTTTATTTACAAACATAACACGGTGTCGAGGTATCCTGTGGTGTCCCATTTGACTAGCTCACTGCACCATTGGTACCAGTCAATTCATGTTGCTTTTTTTAGTTTTGAAGTTGTTCTTCTAGAAATTGGTCTTGTAAGTAAAGACTTGAGTGGGGTTTGAACCCACAACCTCCAGATCAATCAGCCAATGACCTAACTCACTGAGCTATGTGATACCTGGAGCAGCACAGTCTTCCTTTGCCTTTGAGTAACATTGGTACAAAGAAATTAAACATAACCTAACAGGAGCTTTGTCTATCGTTTGTTGTGCTGTTGTTTATCTAGGCTACAGTACCAAGTTGCCATACCACCCATGACCAAAATTATAATTTTTAAACAAAATGACACACACACACACACCAGAGGGTTTAATAACACAATGATAGACAATAGGCCTATGGTGGAAAATCAAAGCACTTAAGCAATACGTTTCTAACACCGTCCCGTCCCACTTGTCCCACACAGGCCATGATGTTGTTTCCCTCCTTGTTTTCGTCTTTCCTCTTAAAGGCCATTTGGGTGTTGTCATTTTCCATTGGTATGAGTGGCAATCTGCAGTGGGTGAGGTGACAGCTGATAGTAGACTCATGCAACATGCACACATTACAGAAAATAGCACATGGTAGGACAGGGAGGCACATACAGACATAAGATATTTTTAACATCGTTATACGATGTGATCACAAAAATATGAAATAATAAAACATAATAAAATAAAATATCTATCAGTGTATTTATGAATTATTACATTATAATAAGAGTAGGGCTTTTATTACGATTATTCAATGATAACAGTTTTTCCCTTATAAAGCCGGTTTCTTCCTTTCCCTATGTAAAGCGACATTGGGTACTTAGAACAGTGATATACATTTGAGCTATTATTCGTATTAATGATAAATAATTTCTTATAATATATATATATATATATATATATATATATATATATATATATATGCATGCATTATATTTGCACTACTGCCATGTTGATCCCTTATATAGACACTCATTAGAACATCTTGTCTTCCATTGAAGCTGTGAAAACAAGGACGTTGTATGGAGGATGAGGATTACACAACATAGAGTTGATGTCGGGTCGAAAACTTGTATGTCCAAAACCGACGCCGTTCCTTTTTTAAATAGTTTTACATAGCCGAACTACTATAGCTCACAATGCGTATAGCTAGATCTACTATTGTCCCTCTATATGCTTTTGTGCGACACTCTTGCGTGACGAAGTATAGGGTAGTCATCTGCGATAACACGTAAAAAGTTGAAATGTGGAGACACAAGGTTTCTGCAAGGACACCCTTTAGTGATGGCAGGCGATGGCCACATGCCATGCCTCGTCCTGCACACCGAGGGGATAAAAGCATCCTATTGTCCATCCCTCCTGTGTGGTGAGATAAGGCTCTATTACGTCAATAGGGGACCAAAATATAAACGCAAAACCAAGTCCTTTCTGTGACCCCACGGCCTTTTTGTTTCTATTTTTTGTTTTACATGATAATGCCTGACTCTGTGTGTGTGCGCGTGCGTGCGTGCGTGCGTTTTTCTGTTTTCTGCTCCCAGAAATATCTTTACTTTATGTGCTTTGGCTGTTACCATAACCATATTAACCCTGGCTTCCCTATTTTGGTCACATTTTAAAACAAAATCAACTTTTTAATTTTATCTTCAGAAAATAGTAGATCTACAAACTCGCAACACGTCACATAACAATGCATTGTGAGCCTTTTAGATCTGCTATATGTTCGCCATTTGTTATATATGGGGATAGGTTGTTAAGTCCTGGTTGTTTAATTGTGGAAAATCAAATTGACGTTGCCATCGTGGCACAAGCCACCGCTAATGTATAAAGAGCAGTCCCTATACCGCTAACCTCAGCCATACATACAGTATCAGGCAGAACCCTTGTATCTCCATACTTTGACTTCATTGTAAATGAATGCCTAATAGTATAGTTCATCATGCAAGAATGTAGCACAAAGCAGTGAAAATAGCAGATCTACAAGCGTATAGCGTTTCACATCACGACATGTTGTGAGCTTGTAGATTGGCTATTATATTGGATTCGTAAAATACTAAATGAAAAAAGTATGGGTTCTGGACATACATGGTTTCCACCCGACACCAACCAATTAAACGTCCATTGTTGTGTAATGGCTGTGTGTAATCACACTGTTCAGAGCTGCTCACGCATGAACCTCCTCGGCTGCATCCAAACTCTGTAGCATATATACTATTATAGACATATCAATGTATTGTCCAACTGCCATTGCTTTATACACAACCCATTACGTTAGGATTAGGTGGTTAGTATAGTCTTTTGATCCGTTAGCTTCCGGTCCTTTTAAAAACAAAAGAAAAAACATTATGAACTATATCAGTTCAGGCTCTCTATGGATATTTCTTTGAGAATTTTCAAAGTAAAACAAAGTGTGTGCGTGTGTGTGCGCGCGTGCGTGCTTGTGTGTGCGCATGCGTGTATATGCATGCTCGCGTGTGTGCGTGACAAGTGCAAAGTGGCAAACAATACAGATGGCCACAGCAATTAAAATGTTGATTGTTTGAATGCCTAATATGTTTTTGACAGTTGGCATGTTAAAAATGTAAAATGCATAACGGATGATGGAGTCAAAAGATTCATGCTAATGAGATGGCGAGCAGGAGGCTAACGCACAGCTTTTGTGTTTATGTAGGGAACCAGAGAGAGTCAACAGTTGGCAAGGAAAATACATTTGACCTGAAATCATTTCGTGTTTTTGGCTGTAGCCCCACTGCATGGTTTTTGCCCAAATGTACACTGCAGAGGTAACATTTAGGATTTTACTCTATAAATGAAAACGCAGTACTGACATGTGCAATTTAGAGTCTCAAAAATAAATTGAAATGAGATGCATGTCCATAACTACTTAACACTGCCCTGATTTCCCTCACACAGGATCCAAATGTCTCAATAGACGAGCAGGGAGACAAATCACAACCATCACAATCAAATCAAATGTATACAGTCTATTGTTTTTTTTAATAATTTTTATCCCACGATTTTGTAACCCATTTTTCACCCGTGTCAATTATCTAATGTGATCCTGGGCTCTACACACCCTCCGCCAACCTAGTCCCCATATATGGGGGACATGGGGAGAGCAACGGACTTGAACTCATGCTTCCTTCATGCATGAGTGTCCAAGTTGCTCCTTTACACCTGACAGGGGGGAGTTCCTTTCCCCTCCATCAGGCGCCCCGGCTGGCCAGGGGGAGGCAGTTTAGAGACCAGGATTACTGCATGTTTTTTGTGAGGGTATACCTACCCTAGGGGACACAGGGAGAACATGCAAACTCCACACAGAAAGGCCCTTTCGCCCATACCCCTGATGAGGTGGAGGAGGAAACACGCCGCCAGCGCCCACAACGTCCCCAGCGGGAATCGAACCCAGGACCTTCTAGCTGTGAGGCGAAAGCACTACCAACTGTGCCACCGTGCCCGTATACAGTCTATTGTATTGTATACAAAATAACACTGTGGTCAATTAACTGAACTGACAAAATAAGATTGTAGTCACCAAAATCATGGAGCTTTAACTTACAAAGCTTCATCACCACATTTTGACCTGAGGCTGAATCTAAAAAAAATGCTTCTAATTCCTGACAGTTTACTGAAAAACCTATGTTTCTATGTCAGTGGTGCTCAACCTTTTTCATGTCAAGGACCCCCAGAATAATCCTTATTTGGCTGCGGACCCCCATCTAAAAAATATATATATTCAAAGATTTACGCCAGATTTTCACGATTATTTCAAAAATAGCAGATGATGGTTCACAGGATTGTTAAAATAAGGCACCCAAGTATTTATTCAAATACTTTTCAAGGGTTTGTGATGTGCATAGATACTCCGCTAGGGGTAGCGCCACACATTTTGTTCCATGCAAAGTTAATAAGCAGTATTGGAAAGGCCTCTATTTTGTATTCTGCAGCTGTTGCATGGAATGGGTTGCCCACAGTCACAAAATGTATTGGGTCTACCCAAGGGGGCAGGCAGGCTTTCCAACGTTGAAGCTCTAGGTCCTAGTGGTAGGACGAGGGACTACAGGCGGACCCGTGGATTCATGACCGGGAAACCCCGTGCAGCTGGGCTTTAACGTTGAGCGCTCGGTTGCCCTACGTCACTCAGGACCTCAAAGTTGAGGTCCTGGGAGGGACTTCCGGCAGTCTTCCGGGTGCTTCAAAACGCCACTGAGCAACTTCCACTGACATGAATAGCTGGGGGGGCGGAGCTTCGCGCTAGTTCAGTCTCTATTATATATATACTCTATGGGTCTACCTCTACGTAAGTAAGGAGTAAGTGGTTAAAAGATACTCCATTATACTAATAAACTTCTATAACTTACTACAGTATATAATTACACACACACAGTGCACAGATGCTTATAATGTATAGTATAATACAACACGTATATGTGCGCATACGACCAACATGCGTATGTCAGCCTTACTTATAGGCTGACATACTGTGGACTGCTCATTTGCATGTTGTAAGACCAACGCTATACTTTCATTGGTCTTTACAACATCCAAATGAGCAGCAGCAGACTGGTGACTCCTCCCCCTGTGATGCTTATCATGCCTATGTCATTGTTTCTTCATGTCGTCTTACCACCAGCAAGTGTTGAAAACGCTCCAGCTTCATTTGGTCCTCTTTACTTTGGACGACATCGTCTCAGTTCCCACACAGTCACACACACACACACACACAGAGAGAGGGAGACGTCCAGTTGACTCCCAACAACATGAAGTGCTTGAACAACCGAGCTGAGAGCCACTTCACCGGCCAGGTAGAGTGTGAGCTGAACAGTGTGAGTAATGGAGCCTGGGTGAACCAAGGCTTCTGTGGCTCTCCATCACCCATACCTCGGGCCGTCAGCACCATCTACAACCCACAGCCCCTGTTCCCGGGCTCCATGGACAGCATGTCCAAACTGGACAGTCCCTGCAGCCCTTTTCCCGAGGAGCCAGCGTCCCTGGACGGAAGCCTGTTAAAGAAACGAGCAGGTTGCTGTTCTTTTATCAAAGGTAGGAACTTTTTTTCTTTACAATCATGTACAACTTAAGTCAAGTTATCCTGTTCATTTGTTACCTATTGTGTGTCATAATTGTTCAAAAACAAAATCCTATCTTGGCATGTCGGTTATATTTTGCATGGTTTACCAACAGTTTGTCATGTTTTAATGTGAAATGGTTATACGTACAGGTACAGTACACATGTATTTATTGACAAATGGAAATGGGCTGAAAGAGTTCCAATTAGTTCCTCCTGAGCATATTTATTTGAAACTGTGACCATAACATTTCAGTATTAAGTCCAGTTTTTATATCATTATCAAATAATGTGCAAATGTGTAGTATGCTTCTTTTCAGTTACAGTTGTGCTAATCAAGCAATTGAATTTGGTTTAACACGTTACTTTTTAGATCAGCAGGTTCACACAAAGTAAAGATGGTCAATGTTTTATCATAAATGGGGGTACAGAGGAAGTGTTGTATTATACAGGCATACACTTTATTCATACCTGGGGGAGCATAAAGACTAAAATGATCAAATATTTACCATACCTTGTATTTCGTCTATATTGTGTAGGATTATGGAGCACAACATTGACTGAGAACACCTCTGACAACAGGGAGCTGTTCGTCAGGACCACGCTAAGAGAGCTACTAGTTTATCTGCTATTCCTTGTGGATATATGTCTCTGTAAGTATAACATTGGTTACTCTGTCAATGCCTGACTAACTGTGTGTGTGTGTGTGTGTGTGTGTGTGTGTGTGTGTGTGTGTGTGTGTGTGTGTGTGTGTGTGTGTGTGTGTGTGTGTGTGTGTGTGTGTGTGTGTGTGTGTGTGTGTGTGTGTGTGTGGTATATAAAACATTATACAAAGCAATGTTAGCTAGCAGGTGTATCGAAATGAACAATGTGTGTTTTTTTCATAAAGTTTAGTTATGTTCAAAAGATGTGACCACCCATTGAGGATTTTAAAGTAGGCCCAAAGCTGGTGTTTCTGCACTGCAAATTCCTAATAATTATTGTCATTTGTTTTAATTTAGTACCAGATTTGTTGGTTTTTAGCAACACCCTATTCTGGGCATGTCATTATAGGCGAACATTCGAGGGAAATTGAAGCATATATAGCTTGTAGATAGGCTATTTTGGTGTAGAAAGAAAAATCACACCCGTGTGAAGTAAGTGGTGCAACTCCGTGTGGGGGGTTCCCGGAACTTCCAGACCCGCAGGAACGCGCCCAGGGTGCCGGCCCGGTTCCGGCGAGCCGCACTGCGCGAAACTGTTGAGAAATGACAGAGTTACCGTGTGGGGGTCCCCAGGGGGTCCCAGTACAGTACAGTACAGTACAGTACAGTACAGTACAGTACAGTACAGTACAGTACAGTACAGTACAGTACAGTACAGTAACACCTGAAATAATCATATATACAATTAATATGAATGGGTGTGTTAGGGTGCACAACAGTGACACTTTGTTTTGAAAACCAACCAAATGCTATTACCGTGTATACAATTTGTATACACGGTAACGTATCATTCTCAGTTTACATAACATTACATTCTGAAAAGTCCTTGTTTTGTTAAAGTGATATTATGTTTTGTTTAAATAGGATGTTACAGTACATGAGCCTGTTTGAAATGTTGATTTATCGTCAGCTGTGTCTCCCTGCCTGGAGGCCACTATAAATTCTCTCCCCATCCCGTTTAAATGGCATTGTCCTGTTAAACATTATGAGTGAAAGGAACAGATCGCGCTGCTCTCTTGCCTTTCACTGATAAGAGCATTGGGCCGAGCCATTGTTCCTTTGACTGGGTCGGGATTTACATTGTTTGATGAGAACATTTGCGTCAGCCAATGTGCTCTCTCTTCAAACAAATCACCGCCTCTGATCTGGGTGTATTTGACTGCTGTGACATGAGCACAACCAAAGGACGAATCGTGAATGAGGCGGTGCGTGTCTGATTCGGAGTCGCCTTATCTTCAGCTGAATGCAGCAATTAACGTTTCAAGCTGAACCTGAGCAAAGGCTGACATGAACCGGTGGTTAACCATAACAATGTCATCATGTTGTCTTTCAGTGACATATGGCATGACAAGCTCAAGCACCTACTATTACACTAAAGCCATGACAGACCTGTTTGTGAATACAGCCGGTGAAGGTGGGGTTAAATTTCAGTCCATTAGCACCATGGCCGACTTCTGGACTGTGAGTAGTCTCTATATTCTCCAATGAAGAATCAAGCTCTGTGAACAAATAAACACAGAATGCAATATGAAATATAAATATATAATATTGAGTTTGCAAGATATGTACTGTATAGCAGTGGTTCCCAAAGTGGGGTCCGGGGACCCCTAGGGGTCCTTGAGGGAGTTCCAGGGGGTCCCCAGCTAAATGATAGTTTGGAATCAAATGGATCCTTATGGGTCTGTAACTCTGAGAGTGTACAAATGGAACCATTTGTACACACTCGGAGTGAAATTAACATTGATTTTACAATATAAATTGGGGTCTCATAAATAGAAATGTCATTAAATGTGGGTCCGTAGCCTGTTGCATATCAAACTGGGGGTCCTTGAAATGAAAATGGTTGAAAATCCACTGCTAGAGCTGTAAACAAAAATCTTCTCTTATGGGAGTCCTTAGCATATATTTCCAAATGTGGGGGTCTGCAGGCTAATGAGTGTCAATTTGGGGGTCCTTGACATGAAAAGGTTTGGGAACCACTGCTGTATAGATCATGATTGATTCATAATTGTATTCCTACCTCTGTCCTCATCCTCATTTGTTTCTGAATCTGAACAGTATTCCCAGGGCCCGTTGTTGGATGGCCTCTACTGGACTAGGTGGTACAACAACCAGTCTATGGATAGTGGAGACAAGTCCTTCATCTACTATGAGAACATGCTGCTGGGCGTCCCGCGCATGAGGCAGATCAAGATCAAGAACAACTCCTGTAAGGTCCACAGCGACTTCCAGGATGAAATCACGGGATGTTTTGATGTCTACAACGAGAAGAAAGAGAACGATGACAACTTTGGTCTCATCAATGGCACTGCGTAAGCTACACATTTTGGTCTTTTGATTGGTTTCTATAAGCTCACCACCAGACTGCTGTCGAGCTGTGAAGCAGTTGAGACTATTGTAATGAGAGTCTATCTGTGTGCATGTACTGTATGCAGTATACATACAGTATACTGTACACCAGAGGTGCCCACACTTTTTTGACTTGAGAGCTACTTTCAAAATGACCAGCTCAACGAGATCTACCCACCAAAAAATTATGATTCCATTGCTGAAACTAGTTTAACAATGTACCTGAGGGGGCTTTGGGATAGCAGTGCTGGCATTACATAGAAGACAAACGCACTTGGAAAGGGAAATAGAGGAAAAATGGGGAAATAATTGATTCTTTTTTATGTTAATCAAGTCACCAAAAAAGTTTTTTTCATATATTTGAATTATATATATATTATATATATTTAGGGCATGTGGTCTACCTGCACAGCCTAGATCACAATCTACTTTTTGGGCATCCCTGCTGTACACAGTGTACACTAGCGTGTCACTCTGTCCGCAATGACTCAATCCACTGTAACATCCTCAGATCACAGCACAAGTCCATGAGACTTCAAATACTACATCTCTAACTCAAATATCTGACATATTGTGCAATTTGGTGGACTAAGATCAGGGACACTGAGGTCAGCTGGTAATGAGCTCATGCTATGCACGCGTCTAGGTTCCTCTTGTTTTGCTGTCGTTGTTTCTTTTAGTTTTTACTTGAGCTTTAGCACAGTGGTTCCCAAAGTGGGGTCCGGGGACCCCCAGGGGTCCTTGAGGGAGTTCCAAGGGGGCCCCAGCTAAATGATAGTTTGGAACCAAATGGGCCCTTATGGGTCTGTAACTCTGAGAGTGTACAAATGGACCCTAACGGGTCTATTTGTACACCATTTGTACACACTCAGAGTTAAATTAATATTGATTTTACAATATAAATTGGGGTCCCAGAGATAGAAATGCCATAAAATGGGGGTCCGTAGACTAATGCATGTCAGAAATTAACTTTAAATTAAACGAGTTGAGAAACTCTGTTAGAGCTGTAAAAATCTTCTCTCATGGGGGGTCCGCGGGCTAATTAGTGTCAATTTGGGGGTCCTTGACATAAAAAAGTTTTGGAACTACTGCTTTAGCACAGTATGTTCACATTATTATTATTATTATTATTATGCTTTGTATTTTGCACAGTATGTTCACATTATTCTTACAAGACCTTATCCTTCCCCAGCTGGACGTACCACACAGAGAAAGAGGTGAAAGGTTCTGCTCACTGGGGCTTGTTGACCACATACAGTGGGGCAGGGTTCTATCAGGACCTGACCACAACTAAGGAGGAGAGCACCGCCACGCTGACGGACCTGAAGAGCAACCTGTGGCTGGACCGTGGAACCAGAGCGGTCTTCATCGACTTCTCCACCTACAATGCCAACATCAATATGTTTTGTGTCATCAGGTACTAGTAGTGACAGTGGTGGAAAAAGTATCAATACTCAAAGTAAAAGTCCGGTATTCAAAATGTACTTGATTGAAAGTACAAATATATTGGTATCAAAATGTACTTAAAGTACCAACATCTTTTGAAAATAGCAGATCTACAAGATTGTAGGTCGGTGTAGGTCGGTGAGATTATGAGATTGTAGGTTGGCTATTTTCAAATGGCCGAAATGTATTAGCCTAATAATCAAAATCTACATAGTAACTAATAACTAAAGTTTAAAAGTAAAATTACATTTGCCTCTGAGATGTAGTGGAGTAGAAGTAAAAGTATTGGAAATTGAAAATACTCAAGTACAAATACCTCACAATTTTACTTAAGTACAGTACTTAAAGTAAATGTAGTAAATGTACTTAGTTACTTTCCACCACTTGCCACACTTGGTAGTGAACACAATTTGCAAGCACCCTTTTCCTACAATAGCTTTTCATCCAAAAGCTTATAGACATTCCATGTTGTTGTTGTTTCCCCTGAAAGGTTGCTGGTTGAATTCCCAGCGACTGGAGGAGCTATCCCTTCCTACCAGATACGAACAGTCAGACTCATTCGCTACATCACCTACTGGGATTATTTCATCCTAGCCTGTGAGATGGTATTCTGTGTCTTCATCCTCTACTATGTTGTAGAGGAGATTCTTGAGTTACGAATACACAAGTTCTCCTACTTCAACAGCATCTGGAACATACTGGACATTGTTGTCATAATGGTGAGATAATGAATAATTATCCACATACACATTTTGCATAAGCCGAGCTCCTTGGTTTGAACAGTGATTCAAAAAACACTATTCTGTTTTCCAGCTTGCCATTGTAGCGATCGTTTTCAACATTTTCCGCACCATAAAAGTGGACAAGTTACTTGGCAAACTGCTGGAACAACCTAATATCTATGCAGACTTTGAATTTCTGGCTTTCTGGCAAATGCAGTACAACAACATGAATGCAGTGAACTTGTTCTTTGCTTGGATAAAGGTAAAACACTATACCACCGTCTACAGTCACTATTCTAGACCATATGGTGTGCCACTGTTTGACTGTCCTTCTTGCTATACTGCAGGTCTTCAAGTACATCAGTTTCAATAAGACCATGACACAACTGTCCTCGACCTTGGGTAGATGTGCTAAAGACATAGTGGGATTTGCCATCATGTTCTTCATAGTATTCTTCGCCTATGCTCAACTTGGCTATCTCCTCTTTGGAACAGAAGTCGAATCCTTCAGTACCTTTGTCAAGTGCATGTAAGCCAAACAAATAGGATGAGCTGTAAACTGTAAACTCGAGCATTAGCTATGATAATAAGAGTTGAAGTTGAGTTCTTATGCTCTGTTCCTTTCTTCCTGTAGCTTCACACAGTTCAGGATTATTCTAGGAGACTTTGATTATGATGCCATTGAGCGTGCCAACAGAGTTCTTGGTCCAATGTACTTTGTCACCTACGTATTCTTTGTCTTTTTTGTACTGCTGGTGAGTTATTCGATACACAAAGAATAATCAATTTTACAATCGAAGATTGGATTCTTTTAAAATGTATAATTACTCAAAGTTTTTTTCTTTTTTCTTTCTTTAACCTCCCCTCGTCCCCTAGAACATGTTTCTAGCCATCATAAATGACACGTACTCTGAGGTTAAGGAGGAGCTCTCATTACAGAAAGATGAGCTGCAGATTACAGACATAATCAAACAGGTAAAGTAGAGTTACATCTATCTTATCTACTAACTATATACAATCATGATTGATACAGTATTTAGTGTGTTTGTTTGCCAGTATCAGGACACTATAAGGATACTACAAATTAAACTACAAATAATAAAGCAATAAAACACATTTTTGTATTAAGAGCTACTCAAGGACATTCATGAAGCTGAAACTTAAAAAGGAGAAGATATCAGATGTTCAAAAAGCCCTGTCTGGGTCTGGAGAAATTGAATTTCAGGACTTCAGAGAAACTCTGAAAGAGTGAGTCATTAAAAAGCAAAACAAAAACACATAAACGTGCAGGTTAACCCAGACGTTTAAACTGCATTTGAACTGAACCTTCACCCATCTGATGTCGTCTTAGAATGGGACATGCTGATCACGAAATCTCCGCAGCATTCGCCCGATTTGACCGCGACGGAAACCAAGTTCTGGACCGCGAGGAGCAAGAGAGGATGAAACGGGAACTGGAAGAGAAGAGGGTTTGTGGACTAAACCCCAGGTTCTCATTGTAGGGTCAACTCAGACTAAACCCCAGGTTCTCATTGTAGGGTCAACTCAGACTAAACCCCAGGTTCTCATTGTAGGGTCAACTCAGACTAAACCCCAGGTTCTCATTGTAGGGTCAACTCAGACTAAACCCCAGGTTCTCATTAGGGTCAACTCAGACTAAACCCCAGGTTCTCATTAGGGTCAACTCAGACTAAACCCCAGGTTCTCATTGTAGGGTCAACTCAGACTAAACCCCAGGTTCTCATTGTAGGGTCAACTAAACCCCAGGTTCTCATTAGGGTCAACTCAGACTAAACCCCAGGTTCTCATTGTAGGGTCAACTCAGACTAAACCCCAGGTTCTCATTGTAGGGTCAACTCAGACTAAACCCCAGGTTCTCATTGTAGGGTCAACTCAGACTAAACCCCAGGTTCTCATTGTAGGGTCAACTCAGACTAAACCCCAGGTTCTCATTGTAGGGTCAACTCAGACTAAACCCCAGGTTCTCATTGTAGGGTCAACTCAGACTAAACCCCAGGTTCTCATTGTAGGGTCAACTCAAGAGGACTAAACCCCAGGTTCTCATTGTAGGGTCAACTCAAGAGGACTAAACCCCAGGTTCTCATTGTAGGGTCAACTCAGACTAAACCCCAGGTTCTCATTGTAGGGTCAACTCAGACTAAACCCCAGGTTCTCATTGTAGGGTCAACTCAGACTAAACCCCAGGTTCTCATTGTAGGGTCAACTCAGACTAAACCCCAGGTTCTCATTGTAGGGTCAACTCAGACTAAACCCCAGGTTCTCATTGTAGGGTCAACTCAGACTAAACCCCAGGTTCTCATTGTAGGGTCAACTCAGACTAAACCCCAGGTTCTCATTGTAGGGTCAACTCAGACTAAACCCCAGGTTCTCATTGTAGGGTCAACTCAGACTAAACCCCAGGTTCTCATTAGGGTCAACTCAAGACTAAACCCCAGGTTCTCATTGTAGGGTCAACTCAGACTAAACCCCAGGTTCTCATTAGGGTCAACTCAAGAAAGTGTACAAAATGGAACCAAATGCAATTTACAATTACAATTTAGGCATTTAGTAGACGCTCTAAATCTAGAGCGATTTACAGTAAGCAAGAACAACACATGGCAATACATCAAATACTATATAAATAGTCATCAAGGATCATATTAAAGGACCACTTCACCACTTTTCAACCTATCTTCATATAATAGGTCCTCACTAATAATCATGATAAAATGGCACGATTTTTTTCTACTCAGTCTGTGTCTCATAGGAGTGCTGTGGGCAGTTTAGAAACCGTCTTCCAGTGACATCATCATTAGGCAAATTTTTTTTTTAAACAAGATTTATGTACAAAAATATTTAGATTTTCATTATCGTGAGAACAATGGCTTCCATTTTCGCATTGCAACTTTTCAGGACTAGAAAGCCTGCAGTTTCTATTAGCTTGTATTCCCCATCGATGATGTCACTGGAAGACGGTTTCTGAACTGCCCACAGCCCTCCTATGAGACACAGACCGAGTAGAAAAATATTGCGCCATTTTTTCATGATTATTAGTGAGGGCCTAGTATATGAAGATAGGTTGAAAAGTGGTGAAGTGGTCCTTTAAGTAATCTAAGAACCTAAAACTCCGTCTAACAGTAGAATATCCGTACAATGAAACTATACACTATATATGCTATGTCTACATATTATGCTATCTATTCTAAATTACATGCGTTAGCCTTTGCATATGCCTGCAAGGTCGTCGAGGCTACGGCTACACTCTGAGTTAAATGAACACTTAAAGAATTATATCAAATGGGGTCCATCTGTGGCCTTGATTGATTGATTTAATTGAATACTTTATTGGCAGAAATGTCATTCATCAGGGTATCAGGTACTGTACGGTCGCCCCTAAACCATCTCGTCCCTCGATTTTTCCGCCGACTTCACGCCGACCGCTCAGTCCGCCGGTTCTTGTATTCTTTATTTTGTTTTACTGAGAAGAAGGTTAGAAATAAGTATAGGGTTAGGCATAGTTTTACTGGGGTTAAGTTTAGGTATATTGTTAGGTTTAGGCATAGTTTTACTGAGGTTACGCTTAGGTTTAACCGCATAATTCCCTTAGGTTACTTTAGGAATACCAGGCCACGCAGTTCCGCCGGCTGTACGCCTGGGGCGAGTTGGTAAAGGGGCGAGTCGTTTGGTATTCGTAATCAGTACAGGGTACAGTCAAACACAAAGTATTTGCGGTCTTGTTTCCATTCAGGTCCTGGGTATTCAATTCATAATAGTCTAGACTCTAGCTAGCTAGCTAGCCTAATAACATTAGTGGGCCGTGAACACATTAGAGATTGGGCCCTAATCCAGAAAAGGTTGAGAACCACTGCTTTAGACTAGTAATGTTTTTCACAAGTGTTTCATTTACCTCTCTTCAGGATGATCTCAGTGCTGAGCTCAACAAACTTGGAATAGACTATGGTAAAGACCTGATGGACCAAGATACTGTCGCCATCAATGAGCAGAAGAACATGCCCACTCAATCCTTCACAGAGAAGGAGGAGTTTCAAAGGTGGGCTGAGTGCTCACATTTAACTCATCCATTTTAAATTGGGGGTAAAGACAGAAGGTCATAAATAAAACATGGACGATGGGTTAAAAGGGATATGTTTATTTAGAACGTATATTCAGGCTTTTGTGTGGCCCCCAGACAGTTTTTATGCTTGATTCAATATTTAGATATTTGATTAATTTGATCAGACACGCCCCCCTATTATTTAAACCCATTGAACTTCAAACTCCATTTGAACCATCTAAGTCGACGACATTAGAAAGACAGCCTTGCTGTTCTTCCTTTTCTTTTCATAATTAAAACATAAAATAAAATTAACAGTTCCATCAGTACCAGTACATTAAAAATAAATTAAAATGTTAGAGCTGCAATCCACAATCAAATCAAAAATATGATTCTGTTTACTTTGTATTATTGGCCAATGTAACCTACTTTTCATTCCATGTAAGGTTGGCCAGGCAGGTTCTCCAACTGGAAGGTTCTGTAACAGCCATCATGTCCAGGATTGAGTTGATTATGGTGAAGCTGGAACTACACGAGAGAACAAAAGCCAAAGAAACAATGTCCAATAATGATGTATGTGCTGTAAGCCTTGTAAGGGATATAAAACTATTTTGTTTGTTGTTTAACTTGTTTTGCATATTCTGATAGTTATCATTGAACATTTGTAAGAGTGAGAACCAATTTTATCAGCTAACAATTTTATTTCAACAATTGTATTAGTTTCACACTGCACGTCATCCTGTAGCTTGTATAAGTTCTCGCTCCTAAAAATTTATTTTCTGTTTACTAAAGAGAGGGGGGGGGGGGGGGGACACCTATTACTGAACAAACACTATGAGAGTATAGAACTATGGTATTTAGGACAAATTCGAACACAAAACTGATCATTTAAATATGAAAAGGTCAACATATATATCATGTCAGTAGTTCAACATAAACGGAACTTAACTAATCACTTCCATTCTTATGTTAGTTGAAGACACCAAAGTATAGGGTTTGTGTTTGCTATTTCAACATGCTGATAAACCATTTTTATGTCATGCTTACCGTAGCAAAATCTCATAATTCCACTTGTGCCCAATCCAGAATGATAAGACCACGCCGGACGGAGTGGTCTCAGCACACATGGACAGAGGCCTGAGAGCCGAGCTGCTGTCACGGAGACCTGCAGCTCTAGCTGGAGATTACCGGAGTCATATGTGATCTATTCTAAATCAGTGTTTCCCAACCTGGGGTTGACTCTGCAAAGATTTGAGTTAAAAACGTTTGCTCTGAAAGAATATATATATTCAAAAGTACACCATCATCTAAAATAAATCCAACAGTCAAATGATGGTGTACAAACATTATTACTGAGGACCAGTAGACCATGGATCTATTGAAATGATACATATACATGATTTAAACCTGCCCACTCCACATTCAGCAACTTAAAGTAACCCAGAATACTAAATGGATTCATTGCATACTGGGAAAGATGTGTTAGCTAGTCAAATTGAGCTCAAAGGTGTCACCTGAAATCTGCATTTTTAAATAGCAGTGACAGTTGTAGATCAAACCTATAATTCATTTTCAATATCCTTTTGTTGGGATTATTAGGTTGTTGCGATTTAGGTTTAGGATTATGTTAAATATGTGCAATATATTCCTGTACTAGACAAGTACTTGCTGAACCTCACGTGACTAAATGATTGTCAGTATACAGGTTGAATGTTGCTTTGTCTGTTGAATCGTTGAATGTTGACAAGCAGCTTTTGGAGTATGGTACAAACGCTATTTCTGTAGTACACTTGTTAATATAAAAAAAAAGGTATTCCCCTCCTTGATGGTTTACTTAAATGTTTAAATCAAGGGGGTTGCGTTTTTCTTGTTGTTGAAAAATATAGACAGTGATGTTCCGTTTATTTTGTATACAGTTGAATATATCACTTCAGCAGCAATTACATGCATCATGTAATAGGTGTAGAACCACTGTACCTACTGAGAATACACTACAGCTAAATGTATGCTTTGTGTTATTGATGTGCAAGGCAGACAGCACAATGTATCAGATAATAATAAAACGTATTTAACAAGCAGGTTGAAGAGTTTCACGTTTTTATTAATTTAATTCTCCATTCAAATCAGTAATGGAATTCATCAATCACTGAATGCAACTTGTCAGTTTTTCAGTTCATGTGTTACCGTCATAAAATCAGCTTGCCATTACATTCAATATTTTTACGCAAAAGAAAAATATATATTACATGTCATCGTAACTCATAAGCGTGCAATTCAAAACCAAACATCACTTCCTGATACTCACTGTAATGGCACAAACTTAAAAATAGATATTACTCAGTGAAAATGAATGTAGCCTTCTAACGGGGCCTCAGTAAGTAAAACAAATGTTGCAGTCTACCAACATAGCAATTAAGGCTTCTTCATAAATTATATTGCTGAAGTTTAACGACGGAAATTTTAAATACATCCCGTCTACCTACATATGTACAGACTCACTTCAAAAACGCTCATGAAGGTAGCTAGGTGTTTATATTTATACGTGTAGTCCAATGGTTCTCAACCTCTTGTGGATCAGGGCTCACTTGAAAATCTTGAAACGCTTTCACTGCCTACCCAATAAAAAGAACATGTTATGGCCAATCAAACGATTGTGTTCCATCTTGGATCAATGAAACAAACATAGTAGGCTATACTTTTAAGTTCTTATGTTTTGGTATCACATGAAAACTAAAAGTTTCAAGTAAAAAAAGCAAATAATATAATAAAGAAACATGTCATTTTTATACGGGGGCTCACATGCAACACTCTCACGCCCGGCCCACAGGTTGAGAACCACGGATGTAGTCCACATGACCCTGTTGTGTTTTTTTACAAGTGCCCCTTACCCCCTTAAACTAAGTATGTTGGCTAATACAACACCAAAAATAAAGTGAAGCTAACAAATACTCTACTAGGCTGTACATCATGGCACACAAAATCAAAATGACCATTTAGTAGTGCTTTTTTAAATGGTTCAACCGAGATATAATGGAATATATCTTTAAAAAGCCGTACAGATCATTCTGAATGCATTTGCAGATTTTGCACTGAATGACAGAGGTATTCAGAACTTAAGAGCAGATTATATATTAATGAATATTTCAACCATCGATACAAAATGACCTTGAAACAATGCAAAATGGGCGACTAAAAAGACAAATCATTTCAAACATTTAATATGATATGGGCCTGGTTTCCTAAAATGTTAAGTCAATTTGTTTCTTCATAAAACAAATCTGCAAAATATATTTATACCCAATGAGATATTTTTTAAAGAGGCTTTAAAAGGCATAGAGGGAAATTTAATGGAGGTCAGAACAAAGAACACCTTTTGTTTAAGAACACTCTAGGAAACCAGTTGCAGAAACAGCATCATATAATCAATTACCTTTCAAACGTTTGAGGGCTCAGCTATTTACAATATTTTCTTTGTACAATGAGTCAGTGAGCATGTGCTATAGTATGTTATTTCCCATGAGACACTCAAGGTTATAAATTAGACTGAGCTAAGCTACATCATTGTAAACTAAAATTCCTCAAAAGGTTTGCTAAGAACATGCCAATCACTCTGATACAAAATCCTGAAAAAGCAGTATTTTTAATATTTTTTGCTTTTATGGATGTATAGTTGAAATGTCCTTTGTACACAAAAAATGTCTGTCTAAGAAGATCTCTCCGTCCACTACAAATACAACATATTGGAGGTAAACTACGACTCTACTGCCGCTTACCTCTAAAAGTACCTCAGAAATCGGAACTTCTAGCTAGAACGCTACGCTATGAACTGTTATCTAAGCTGGGGACAGTTTATGGTGAGTTGGGGTGTCATCTTGGCTCAGTACAATAACACTAGTCACAGCATTGCTTCACGAGGCCATCGTACGCACCAGGCCACCACCTCTTTCCATTACACTTTTCATTGCATGCCATGTGAAACAAACCAAAAACACATTCCAATTAGGGTTTTTTTTTGTTTTCCCAAGGAATACAACCCACAATGGCTGGTCAGTGGTCACATGTTCTGGTGTCTCAAATGACAATATTGTGACCAAAAGAGTGACAAATATATTGAATATAAAATTCAGGCAAAAACAAAGACATGTCTCTGTGTATATTTCCACCATCCATTAAACAAGGATATTTGAAGGTGAATGTCTAGTTGGGTGTAGTGTCGTTTCTAGTAAACATGCTTTTAGCTCCACTAAAACAATGTTCCTGTTATGGCTTCTGGGGCCATAGCAGTATGTATGTGTTTTAAATAAACAGAAGAACAACCACTCTTAAATGTTACCCAAAATGTCACCCTTTAAACCCCATCACCTTAGAAAGCTTTGTGAGTACAGCCTCACTGAAACTTTTAGCATTATTTACATATACACCTTTGTGAAGTGGACATGTTCTTTTGGTTAGCTGGGAACATCTGGTATACGGCTTTGTGAATGTAGCCCCTGTATTCCTCATAGCACCTGCCCAGATGTAAACATGCTGTGCCCCAGACCCCCCTCCCCCCGTAATGTAACTGTGAGACTGAAGTGAAGGCTAGCTCACTGTGTTTGGTAGCCAGCCATGCTGAAGTTAGCCAGGTTTGACATTACAGAGCCTGGAGCGGCCTGAGGCTGAGAGGCTGCGGACCCAAAACCTCCCACCCAGGTTGGTGACTGGGATTGCCTAAAAAGGGTAGAAACAAAAAGGAAAACATGATCAATCTCCAGGTAAAAAAAAAAAAGCTGTAGTCAGTCTGTCCGTCCGTCTACCCCCCATGGAAAAAAAATGACTTAAGTGGTTAACTCACTCTACGCCAAATCCTTGCTGGTTCCATGACTGGCCATACACGCCATATGATGGGACTTGTTGCCACCCGTTGGTCATGTATTGCCCATACTGCTGCTGCGGCTGCTGCTGTTGTTGCTGCTGCTGCTGCTGCTGCTGCTGCTGGGGATTCCCATAGACCTGGTTCCACTGTCCCCATTGCCCATACTCCACCTGTCATGACACAAAGAGCAAGAAAATGGTCACAATTACTTTAATTACCCACATTTAAAATACCCCCAAAACGAATGTACATTCTTCCTACCTGTTGTGGGCTTTTAGCCATATCGGGAGATTCCTTGCCCCAGTAGCACTTCACCATGTTCCCTTCAATGGCTGTGGTATTCACCGAGACGATGGCATGGGCAGCACTTTCATGGGAGGAGAACCTTTTAAAAAAGGGAAACCAAAGCTAAAACATTTCTACCGGACAATGCAGGAGAGCTGTGATTAACCCATTCAGGACGGGAACCCCTTTTGGTGTTTTAAGCATTATGTTATACTTTAGCTATTGAAAAATATCAGATTGATCTACAAGCTCATAGCGCGGCACCGAGTGCCGTGCTACGACCTTGTAGATCTGCTATTTTTGAAAAATCTTTAAACACTTTTAACTCAAATCTTTGCTTCTGGGAGGTCCCTGGAACAACATATTTTCAGATTGTTTGGGGTTCCTTCAGTTCACATTAAATAGTTTGAGCACCACTGATACAGAAAGTTTTTCAGAAAACTGTAGACATTTTCTTAGGTCTTAATGGATTAAACACTTTATATGTTATTGTCAGCTTATTGAGTGCAGATAATGGGCATCAGTGTGGATGTGTTTGTCAGTGAAAGCCTCAGATAATGAGCATCAGTGTGGATGTGTTTGTCAGTGAAAGCCTCAGAACTATAAGTGGTTACATTACAGTGGTCTATCATCGAGTCATGCGTTTGTGGTGACATCTAGGGACGAGATGCTGTAATGCACCTGACCTCTGACGACAATACCTGATGAAAGAATATCCTTTCTCTGGGAAAACTCTGATCTCCATAATCTGACCAAAAGGCGAGAAGGTCTGTCGCATTAGGTGCTCTGTAAGATTACATAAACACATGTTTAGTCTTGCAATGCCATTGGTCATATTTGCATATAAATACCCCCACAGAGGCAGAAATTCACACAACTTCAAAATCTCTGGCTCTGAACATTTTAACCTTTAACCCTGAAAAACATAAGTTAAAATGCCTGTAATAAATATTTTTTGTGATCATTAGAATGTCTAGAACATGTACATTTATTATTGTGAAAGATATCCCCCAAATGTAAATTATTAATTTATTATTGTTATTATAAATTATATATAAAATAAATATATAAATTTGCATAAAACTTTTTTTTAACATAATTTCCTCTGCAAAGTCCTTGTAGTACAAAGTAGTAATAAGGTTGAAATCTCTTTTTTGCAAGTAGAAATATATCCGGGTCTTAAAGGGTTAAAGGTGTCATCTACCAGCACTTTGTATGTTTAGAGCAAAAATAACAAAATAATAGATTTCAAATCACACAGTTGTACAAAATCGAACCGTACCCGTCAATCCTGCCTGGATTCCTCCACAATACACGGTGCAGTTCTGCGGGCTGGACTGACTCACCACGTCATCAAACCTCAGCTGCTTTGAGCCGTCTGAAAAGAGCACAGAGGTTGTTCTTCATTCATACATACAGTCATGTTGAACTTTGGTAGCTACCCGGTTGTCGATCATCTTTATCCGTTTCCTCTGTGCTCTGTGATTAACCCATTTTGGGCGGGAACCCCTTTTGGTGTGTTTAAGCAACCTGTTCTACTTTAGCTATTGAAACATAGCAGATCTACAAGCTCATAGCTATTTTTTGAAGTCGTGAAAATGTGCCTAAAATCTTTGAATGTATATTTTTTCAGAGTGAACGTTTTTAACTCAAATCTTTGAGTTAAAAACTGGAATAACATATTTTCAGATGGGGGTCGGTGGCCAATTACATATCATGTTTGGGGTCCTTGACATGAAATATTGAGCACCTCTGATACAGAAACATAAGGTATTTCAGAAAACTGTCAGGATTTTGAAGACATTTTTTTAAATTTCGATGTCAGGCCTAAATGGGTTAAGGAATCATCATAAGTAGTGATTCCTTTCACTATCACTGTATAAATTAATGACCAGGTCTCAAAATACCATTCATCATAATGCTACCAATATAAGAAAAAACAATCTTCATATTTTGCTTACTGGCATCATTGTTGCTCTCATCCATTGATGTGAGGCTAGAGAACAATATAACATGAATTGAATGCAGCCATTTCAGTTTCCCAAAACTTAAGTGCAGTAGCGGGAATTACTTTACCGGCAGAATCTGATTTGTTCATGTGAGTTTATCTGCTTAAAGGGTGATTTTGAGACCTGTTTCGCAATACTATGATTGGATGGAGAATCACCGCTTGTGGTTTCTTTATCACAGAGCACAGCTACAACCCCAAGGTTCAACCAAAGTTCAACATCAATCTCATGATCGTTACCAAATCCAGTTTAAACTGTCTGTCTTGAAGCAGCCAACATGCCAATTTTCTTAATTCATTTTTAAAATTAAGTTTAAAAAGCGTCCTCATTACTAATAAGAATACTTCTTATAATATAGTTGTGAGTATGAATACTTCTTATAATATAGTTGTGAAATTCATTGTTCATCACTCGGCATGAGTGACTGAATTAAGGATCCTGTGGGCCTACTTGGGAATGATGCAAGTTGGAAATCATGCATGCTCCACCCAGTTATACCAGTTGAATGAATTGTCAGAGCACCCATTGTCTGTCTGTGTCCCTTTTATGCCCATAAATATGGAGAATATGGAACTCTGTCAGGCATGCCCAGATGTCAGCAGCTCTAACAACCAGATCTCCATCTGGGCATATCAGTCGGTTCAGCGGTGCCATCCGACCGAGTCGACGCCCGGCACGGCACTCTCTCTGGTCATCGGCGACGCACACACCGAGTTTGAAGTTAGTTGGTCGGACGTTCTCGAGACCTACAGACATGGCCTGGAAACCAGACGAATCTGCCACAGGATTGGGAAAAAATATCCCTGGGGGAGATTGGTCTGGCACCGCCTCAGTTTTAATTACATTTCCCTCACCCCAGAGTTGTGGGTGACCATTCAGAGCCCACTATTCAATGTGAGACTTTTTTTATATATATATTTTTTTTATCCCACAATTTTGTAACCCATTTTTCACTTTGTCAATTATCTAATGTGATCCTGGGCTCTACACACCCTCCACCAGCCTAGTCCCCATATATGGGGGACATGGGGAGAGCAACGGACTTGAACTCATGGTTCCTTCATGCCCGAGTGTCCAAGTTGCTCCTTTACAGCTGACAGGGGGGAGTTTCCCTGGTTGGACGTAGCGCGTGGAAGGAACACGTTATTCCAACCAGTTCCTTTCCCCTCCATCAGGCACCCCGGCTGGCCAGGGGGAGGCAGTTTAGAGACCAGGATTACTGCATGTTTTTTGTGAGGGTACCTACCCTAGGGGACACGGGGAGAACATGCAATCTCCACACAGAAAGGCCCTTTCGCCAACCCCGCCTTGGGTATGGGCACTGATGACACGGAGGAGGAAACACGCCGCCAGCACCCACAGCGTCCCGAGCGGGAATCGAACCCAGGACCTTCTAGCTGTGAGGCGACAGCACTACCAACTGTGCCACCGTGCCCACGAAAGTGAGACTTTTTTGCTGTGACGTTGGAATCTGCTTGTAGTAACCTAACCTTCCCTTGAAAATGAATAGGGGACTTTAAGCAACGACTGTTTTTAAGTACGGCGGCTATGACACCCACGCCGTAGCTGTCAAAATCGTTAAGCAAACAGCCCCGGGGACGGCGACATTGGTTGCCATGGTGACGCGTCCATGCAGCATGTGTCAAACATAAACACATTATTATTATTTTTAAAAACACCCCGTCGCGCGTCAGCTAACTTGCCGATATTGCTTAATTCTTACATGCGCTGGACATGATCAGCAGTGGAAAGAGGAAGGTGCTGGAGCAATCTGTGTTATTCTAAAACCGTTTTAATAAACATATTGGTTAATATGACATATGGTATTACTATTAGTGTTATTTCTTCATTCAGAGCATGTCAACACATTACACATGCAGCATAAGAGAGGTGATGGAGCAATCGGTGTAAATGTATGACAGCTATAATTTCAAAGCAGGTTTATGTATCGAGCACTGATCCATTTCCGGTTGACGTAGCCGACTGCCGTATCCGTCGTTGCTTAAAGTCGCTAATCTTTCACACCGAAGTCCCCCCCCCCCCCCACACACACACACACACAGTAGCATTAAGCATTTTTACAGTCAAAACTTACTGTCTTGAATGCTCTTTGGGGCAGGTGGTTTGCGTGTAGCCCAGTTCGTCCTAATTTGGCGTCCACCCAGCCACTGTCCCCCCATGTGAACGATGGCATTCTCTGCATCCTGTGGATCCAAAAATAAAGTCAGATTCCCCTTCAGAACCAACTGCTTCAAAACGTTTGCTGAGATACCATGACATTTCAGTATCCAATTTATTAATGTTTATAATCTAATGTAATCTAGTGATTTAAAAGTCATCTTAGAAAGTTTAATTTAAATTAAAATAATTCACTTTAAACTATGATTGGATCTGTTCTTAAAATTATTTCAAATGTATTGCTAGTAGGATAGTAAATAACAGAAAATAGAAATAACCTTCATTTTGTGTTCTTGCACTGGAGCCTTACCAGTTTGTTGTAGAAGGACACAAATCCATACCCCTTTGATTTTCCTGTCGTCATGTCCTTCACAACACGGGCATCCCTGGAGGGAAACGTAAAACTAATGTCAGCACACTTTCTATATTGGAGGCTTCCATCTAATAAAAAGGAACCACGCAAACACACTGAACTGTGAATCCTCTACATTGACCTATATTCAATGTACTTTAACTATCTACACCGTTACTTCACTGACTGGTAAGACTAACATCAAAGCAACACTTGAAAAACAAAAGTAGTACAAACAAGTACAAACATGCAGCCTACACTGTTGGTTTACATGTTTTCAGATGTCTTAAGGGTCCCTCACCACTAGAGCACCACTTCTTGTTCAATCTTCACAGTCACACTAGTAGGCTACAGATTTTAAATTCACAAAAAAGGAACTTTATATGGATTACCATGCATTCCTAAAAATCTGCTGTTGGTGCTCGTCCTACAAATAGAAATATATGAAAAAATATCAAAGAGAAAAAAAGGAATTAAACGGCATACATGGCCTGTTAACAGATTTCTTTATTTTTCCTGGTCAATTCTTTACCACCAATATGGAGTTTGGGGAGCTGCAAATTTTGAGAAATTGACATTTTCAGAATTTTTGGAGAGGAGAGGAGCATTACACTACAAACAATACTATGCAGATCAAAATTAGACAAATTATAACAAAGATTTAGAGGAGAACATTGAGCATTGGAGGTTGTTAATCTATGCTAGGTCATGTTAATAACATAGTATCTACAATGAATACATTTGGAAAGTAGTAAATAGAGGAGAAAAAAAACTACATCTGAGTCTCCAGAGTGCACAGTTCCTTGCTGTTAGCCTTCAAGCTCCTGTCCAATCCTATGAGCATTTCTGTAAAATAACCAAAGTGCTATTACTTCACTGAAACCCACAACTACAGAGAAGTTGAAAGCTATTCAGGTTCATACACAGAACTTCATATTTGAGTTGACGTTCAATGCAACTTACTTACCATAACCATATATAGCAGAATGGAAGAGTAGGCAAAGAACTGATACTTTTTATGACGACGACAGCATGCTACTGAATCAATCAGTATGCAGGTAACATAGATGATCAACTTACAGATTGAGTCACCTGTGTTATCTATATATCTGTATTTTCTTTGTCTTCATCTGATGAAGGCCGACTGGGCCTCATGTTAGAGAATATATTGTGAAATTGAGTGAGTGTTGCTTATTCTACATAACTTGGAGGACTTTTTTTTCAATCAAATCAGACAAAGTCACTCATTAATGCAAATTTTAAATAATTACACAAAAACACTGTAATATATACTGACGCATACCTGTTATTCCGATTACAAAAGTGTACATATAAACATAGTCATCATAGATTCTTATTTTGATTTGTGAACACCAAATAAACACCATGTAAAAATCTGAAGAGTCAGGAAAGGCAAATAAACAAATGTCTTAACCACTGCCAAAGCACAACTGTGAAATAAACCATAACCCCCTACTAAAATAAATAATTGTACTGTACACAAGAAACAAATAACCTTTATATGTAGAATAACTTACGAGATTTTCCCAAAAGGTGCAAATGCAGCCTTGACGTCCTCTGTGGAAATCTCAGGGCTCAAATCACCCACAAACACATGGAAGTGATCTGAAAAAACAAAATAGAAACGAGCGCAAAAGACATCTACGAATCTGTGGGGAGTGGATTTAACTGAAAACAAGAGAATACACAGGGGAACAACTTACTGGATGTGTCTTTCTTCTGGCTACTTGGAGTGGTTGCCCAGTTTACTTTGACCTCCTGAAGGTAAAGGAGATTGCACACAGTACATAAATATGGTGGGGAGGAGGACAATCTATGTCTAGAATCTCTAGATAAGTAACCTCGCCTCACCAGGCTTTCCACCACCTCGGAGGAAAGCCTGGTCTCTGTTTCAAAAGTCTGTATGATCCTGTCGGGAGCGGATGATATCGTTACGTCATGTTGTAGTATTGTTTTGTACGGCGGCTTGTTTGTGGGCGGCTGTGGCTCAGGAGGTAGAGCAGGTCGTCCAATGATCCATGGGTCGGCGGTTCGAATCCCGGCTCCTCCTGTCTACATGTCGAAGTGTCCTTGGGCAAGACACTGAACCCCAAATTGCTCCCGATGTGCTGGTTGGTACCTTGCATGGCTTCCGCTGCAATCGGTGTATGAATGTGTGTGTGAATGTAATGCACAATCTATGTAAAGCGCCTTGGATAAAGGCGCTATATAAATGCACCATTTACCATTTGTAGTCGACAGGCAGGAACAACAGGCGGCAACTTCCTTTTCCCTCAAACCGATTTTTCTCAATAAAAGCTCTCGTAGCCTGTAGCTTTTATTGAGAAAAATCGGTTTGAGGGAAAAGGAAGTTGCCGCCTGTTGTTCCTGCCTGTCGACTACAAAACAATACTACAACATGACGTAACGATATCATCCGCTCCCGACAGGATCATATACCCTAAATGAAATGGTGCCCAGGCTACTAGATAAGTAGAAGAAAGGAGTAGTTGTAGAGAAAATACTTTATTTGTATTGAATATTTTAGCCTACCTTTCCTAATATCTTCCTCCCATTCATTGCTGCGAGGGCTGCTGCAGCATCTCTGTGTTCAAAAAACTCCACAAAGCAATATGGGTCATTGCTTGTATGCTGCGAAATGAAAGAAAGGGGGAAAGAGAATCCAGAGTTCACCCTCTTGATACTTTATTTGCGATAGCCTCCTGGCTTTCCTCAGTAACAAACACAGTACAATCAGTGTTAAAGAAAGAATTCTCCTTTCAAACTGGTGCTATTTCAGGCATTTTTTTTACTTAAAATGTGTGAGCTTGTAGATCTGCTATGAAGACAGCTAGCCATATGTTTGGTAGTTCATCTTCATTCCCTAAAGCCTTTTAAATTTGCTTTTTAATAGCTTTGCCTTTGATTATGTCACTGTGCATATATAACAAAAGAATGAACAAAGCATGGCCTTCCAAATCTAAACGAGACTTGTTTTTGATGATTAACGGTAGCTATATCAAGGAGTTATGGTACAACACTAACAGATGGAGGGGAGTAGTCATCACTATGTCTTTACTGTGTGAAATACAGAATCATTAGAAGTCTTGTAACTATATTATATTCCACACCCATTTCTGCTTATGTAGTGGAAATTCATCGATCAGACCCTCTGTGATGTACCACCATGTCACTGGCCCTATATATATATATACAATATATATATATATATATATATACATACATACATATATATATATACATATACACACACACACACAAATTCTACAGGTATTTGATGTGATGGGACACTTCACCGTGTACTGTAGAAAACAGCCATATCCTACTAGCTACTTACCTCAGTGATCATTTTACAACTTTTACAGGGTCCTATCTGGGTGAACAGTTGCAGAATCAAGATCTCCGTTACATCTCTGGAAAGATTGCCCACATACCTGGAGAATATTGGACAGTAATTTGATCTATGGCTATTCAAAACACACAAAGCAGTCACTCTCCACAGTCCACCACCAAGCTTCTCTGATATATTATACACCATTCAATAATATAATACAATCAAAAGATGATGGCAGAAGACAGATACTCTTCTAATAATAATAAATGGCTTAACATAATGGCTACGTTACAGCGGTTAGCGTTAACCATGCGACACGCGTGGCCGAATATGACCAACACGACATGTCAACGTTACAGTACAGTTAGTACATTATAACCTGTAAGGTTCTATAAAGTAATCGGCCCACCGTTATAGCGATACGCTGCTATCGCTGACCACTATCTAACATTAGCTAGCGGCCAACCGCTAACCAGTTAGCTAACGTTAGCCAAGACTGGGCCGCTTGGTTTACTTACAATGTTTTCGGGTGGCTGTCGTCGTCCATGGTCAGTGTTGTTAAATGAAACGCTAGCACTCTTCAGTCACTAGGCAGTTTACCTAAAGGTTAAACCATGGGTTAAAAACCCGCTCGGGGGGAAATAAACCAACTAGCTAACTAGCTCAATAGCTAGCTAACCGGGGGCGGTGGGGCAATGGCATACGTAATCGTAATCTCGCGTAGCCCGCTGCCAGATCGTAGTTTAACCAGAGCCATAGAGACAGAGTTGCGAGTCATTGAGGGGGCAGAAAACAGCCCGGTCACGTGGTTCATGGACTCGCGCGAGCTCATTGACTCCAATGCATTCCGTAAACTTCCGGTTGTCCCCATTCAATGGAAGTCTACGTAGAAGAGCCTGGCCCCATGAAGTCAACGGAGTTGTCGTAACTCTGTCTATATCTAAGGCTCTGAGTTTAACAAACGGAGGTTTATGCTGGCTAACGCGAGATTATGGACATATTATGTACTGTACTGTTACAGCCGAGTGGAATACTCTGCCCTACAGCTACAGTAGCCGGATTTGTACTTCCGTCGTACGACGGTGACGGTGACGCGCGACGATAATAGCCAATGTACACGCTCACAACAAGTCGCGGTTTGAGTTTGCAGATCAGCTATTTTCGGACATTATTATATTATGGGAGCGTTCGGAAATACCGCACCGGAGCGCACTCGCCTATTAGTTTGCATTGTACAGTGCGCTCAGTGCGCTATATCCGAACGCGCCCATGTGTAAAAATATTATTAGGCTACACCTGCACCATAGGCTATAGGCTAGTAGAAGGCCACAAAGATATGTGTGAACTGTTTATTGTGTGAAATACCCATGCAGGCAGAAACAATGCTGCACGTGTTATTTTGAAACTGTACATTTAGTGTGGTACGAAGTGTACTTCCGTAGGATTTCTTTGCTAAATTTTTTGCTGTTTTGGCTTTTATAGGGACCAAACTGTTGGGGTTCAAATTTTCCCGACCCCCATCCCTTTATAGTAGGCCATTTTGATTGATTGATTGATTGATTGATTGATTGGTTTATTGATTGATTGATTGATTGATTGAAACAGACAATTAAAGTCCGATTTTCATAATATTAGTGTTGTTTTGTAGGTTTTAAAATATTCTAAGTTGATTTCTTACACTTTTAAAGTAGCCAGAATAATCTTTTCTGACTTTTGGCTGGGGTCTTTCTTCACCCGGGACCCCCGGACTCATCTCACTCAATCGGCTAAAAACTGGCTATGGCCAGATTTAGTAGCCTGGCGCAGCCACACTAAACCCGCCCCTATTGCATATATGCCCCCAGCGCAGTGGTATATTAGTATCGCAACGCGAGGCTACAGATTTAGCCCAAGGAGTGTTTTTTGTGCAAACCTTATGCTTGGAATTGATTCAGAATAATTGAAAACCCCTAGTTTGACTCTTCACATGCTACTTAAAGCATAATGACATTTTGAAAATGTTGCCTTATATTGGATGTTAATGGGAATAATTCAGCTTATTATGCTAATTATGAAAATTGCCCAACATATGCAAGTTAGCATTCGGCAGTTTCTGGACTCAAAATGTCTGGGTTCACATTCTGGCAAGTAGACTGTGTTGCAGAACAATGTCAAATTAGATCATAATTGAAGCATACAAGTTTTTTGTAGCTGGGCTCTGAAAACAAAAATGAGCTAATAGCTAATACCAGGGGTCTTCCACAGGGGGTCCGGGACCAGTTTTGGCCCTACTCTTGCACCCATTTCTGTGATTTTCTAACTATTTTTGATAAATATTAGAAATGTTGTGTATGTTTTTGTGTCTTGTGTGTATGTATTGTACTTTGATGGTTTATTAGTATTCTCAGTATTATTTATAACATTTTGTGTTACACAGTTATAGTGTTGTAGTCGAGTCCACCTAAGCGAGTCCAATTAAAGACCAAGTCCGAGGGGGTGGGTGGGTGGGGGGGAGGATCGAGACCGAGTGTACTCCAAAAATGTACTTAAGTACAGTACTTGTGTACTATGTCCACCACTGCAAGCTTGACTAATTTGTCTGATAATTATCATCGGTCACTTGAAATACCTATCTATTTATCTATTTATCTATTTATCTATTTATCTATTTATTTATTTATTTATTTATTTATTTATTTATTTATTTATTTATTTATTTATTTATTTATTTATTTATTTATTTATTTGCAATACTGTTGTAGGACTGTGCACACTCACTGTGTCAGGCAGGGTCACTGGACACCACACTCACAGTGGCCTGAACCCAGCGATGTTTCCAGAAGCTGATAAGCTGTCTGTGCTCTGTGGGAAGAGAGGGGGGGGGGGGGGGGGGGGAGTCTTTGAAGCACATGCAAATGATCCTAATAAAATGTTTCGCGGACACGGTAGGCCTAGAATGTGACTGACAGTGACAATATATCCATACCTGGTCAGAAATGAATAATTTCTGCCTAATAAGCCTATTACACGAGCCCAACTTCATCAGTAGCCTGATGAATTGAAAATGCATGGAGGAATGGACTGGACCTCCCTGATATGTCTTTAATAGTGCTTTTTCTGGTTTTTATAGCATGGTTTTTGTATTGACCTGAACTTTATTTGAACTGTATCCATTTACAAAGGGTGAATAACATTGTCTTTCAATCAATCAGTCAATCAATCAATCGATCAATCGATCAATCGATCAATCGATCACTCGATCAATCAGCCTATAATCAAATGTATGGTGGTAGGCTAGTATGCTTATAGGGCGGCTATACGTCCTAACTATAGTCAATAAACTCGTCATGCATAAAAGCATTGTTATTATCGTAGTCGCATAATCGCATTCATGAAATTGAAAGCGATAAACGGATTCATGACAAGTCTAGACTGGAACACACGCTAGTAGTCTGCCGCGACTTCAACATCGATCGCGCTATTTCGAGAAACTTCCAGCCCCCTTTCCCACGTCACTTCGAAGAATCTTTAAAGCGTCCGTCCCCTGTATAAAATGGCTCAGTATTCACCAGCCAACGTCATGAACATTATGAGGACACAGTCGCCGATAGTAGCAATGGCAAATAACAATAACCACGACCCTCTACCCCTCGGCTGGGAGGTCAAAATTGACCCACAGACAGGATGGCCGTTCTTTGTGGATCATACTAATCACACGACAACCTGGAACGACCCGAGACATGATGTCAAAAAGGTAAGTGAGCCGAGAGTATAAAGTTCTTCTGAATTAATGTCAACTCATGTGTGTCCCGCAATATTCTTCACATAGGCTTATTTACATTTTATTTCGTCGATGATCAGTTTATTTATTTATTTTCCATTGGGAAAGGTGGTGAACGCATAAATTAAGCTATAACTGGCTGCGTTGTTTTTGTTTTTCGTTTTGTTTTTCTTATTTTAATCATGTCCATGTTGCATGTGTCATAGGCCGCGCTATCGCCTCCCCCTCACAGACAGCTCAGACGCCTAATATAACGGGTGATCGCCCCGTTATATTCTTGCGTTATGATCTAAGCGTGTGATCGCTCGATGACGCACATTGCAGTATGTTAGGATATATACCTATTATGAGGTTATACCATTGTGATGACGTTTTATTTCTACGTTTTGTAAAACACCCGCTGGTCTAATGTCCACATTCCCACCCAGTTGCAAAAAACTTTTTCCTTACAAGGATTTGAGCTTTGAGGTGCGTCCGTTCGCAGTTCGCCTACTGAGTAGGAGGCGCTGCTGGCCTGCCTGCAAATGACACTATGACAGTCAACATGGATTATGGGTTTATGGGTGGTTTTCCTCTGTAAAAGACACGGTCTGTAGTGAACTGTGATGTTGAGAGCTTGTGGTAGCAATTCATTTCATGATCGACCAGTTGCCATCTGCGTTTGAGAGATCGACATGACTTGCTGTTGTCCAAAGTTAGTGCCTCAAAGAATCTGCTGGAAAGGAACAGCTGTCAGGACATGAGATAAAATTGGTGCAATGCTGCTGGCAGTGAATCGCGTCCCATGCTTAAATGGCAGAGGGTAAAGGGTCGTTCCGAATCCGAACTATTTCATAATTCATCGTGTTCTCTCTGAAAAAATATTGAATTTTATTTATTTATTGCAGTGGTGTGGTGTTTGCAGTTGCAATATATGTTTATTTTTCTTTACTTTTGTTTTGTTTTACAATCGAAAGCCACACCTTTTAGTCAGTATAGTCACTCAAAAGTTGTATGAGATTTAGCAATGTGAAACCATTTTACAAAGACATACAAAGACAACATACATGATTCACAGCAAGAAGATTAACAAGCCTAACTTAAAAAAAAAAAAAAAAAAATCAGCATCAAATCAATAGCCTCTATACCTAAAGATTTGTTTGTGGGAGTTGTTTTGCAGATTATGTGTCGCAGTATGTCTGTTATAAAACATTACAAGGAATACTGGGCACCCTCATTACCTGTAGACTGTAGTTGAACGAATTAATCAAAAATAATCCTCACACAAAAAATATCTTTAGTGTAAACCAAGCTATTATCTGATTTGTTTTATAAAGCTGAGGGAATCATCTTATCCAACTCAGAGTTTAGTACCCATGGAGAAAACAGTTGCTGGTCAATGCAAATACAAGCATGATGATCACTTAAAATAACTCAGCAAACGCTAAGCTTATTCAACTGCAACGTCAATTAAAATTGTTAGTCACTGAAACTGAAACAAATGCTTATTGGATTTTAATGCTGCAGGTTCTGAAATACCATGCTCAAGCAAGGCTGTAAAAATCATCACCTATAGTCCTAGAGTAAGTCAACATTGGGGCACAATGAATGAAGCAGTTGTTCAGCCCCCCACTGTCTGACAGCTATACTGTATATGTTTGTTACCCACAGGAACCCTGTAGTGTCCCTATTCTGGGCATGGGATTGTAGCTGAACACTTGCCAAAAATAGGGTGAAAAATCTGTCAGAATAGGCAAACATTCAGTTTGTGTGTGTGTGTGTGTGTGTGTGTGTGTGTGTGTGTGTGTGTGTGTGTGTGTGTGTGTGTGTGTGTGTGTGTGTGTGTGTGTGTGTGTGTGTGTGTGTGTTTTAAGTGGTTAATTGGACATTATTCACCTTACCGTGCATAATTGCATGTAAGGCCCATTATCTGGACAGCTGGACATAATTATCAGCAAAATACTTCATCTAGACTCTGGATCATGTAGTTTGCTGATAATATACCCTACTGTTGCCAGGGCAGCTGTCCAGGTCAGTATTAAAGCTCATGATGTAGTCGAGCATGCCTGCCTACAGCACTTTTTGACAGCTGCGTAGAGATTTTTTTAAAATGAGAAACACATTGTAGAAGAAGTTGCTCATCAAGGTGCCAGAACAATAATTACTGTGGTGTCTTACTTATCCTTGGGACATTTTTTTTGTATTGTCATTTTAAAGTTTCAAGACATTTTGAAAGTTATACAGTATATTTAAATATTTACTAGACTGCTTGTAGCCCCACATGCTGCACTATCAATAGACCTGTTGCTTTTACTCTTCTTGGCTTCTATAGACAGGTGTATAAACTGACAGCTCAGTCTGTTGTCTTATGGGCTATCCCACCAGAATATCATTGAATCTCATGACTACCATGATTAAGACACCACTGTAGGTGAGGCTTTGGGACTATAGTCATTTTCCTCTTTAAATGGTCAGGGAAGTGATACTTTTGCCATCCCTTCTAGACATTTCACATTATCTATAGGCCTACGTAACTATCTCTGTGCAGTGAAGACCTTCTCAGTTACATTTTACTTGCAAAGTTTAATAGCTTACTGTACTGTATTAAGTGGACTGATGATTTTGTATTCTATATACACGGTACCTTGTGTAAAATGTGAATCCTAAATGTTATGCAAGGACAGTGTATTCAGTCAGTCAGTTGCTGAAGTCCTATTATCTTGTATGTTTATAGTAGTTAATTATGTAGCCTAATTGGTTAAATTCCATTTCTGTCCAGACAAGTAATATACAGTAATGGCTTTATGGAGTTCATTATCACTAGAATGTATTATCTTAATGTTGATCATAATATCTTCAATTATTTCCGTAATCTTTCAGGGTAGCCCAGTGTCTCACAACGGACCCAGCACATTGAGCACAACACCAGAACCGAGCCCTCAGGAGGCACAGAAGACCTTCGTAAGAGAGATGAAACATCCCGTTCTTCGCCAGGGCTACGTCCCAATCCCCGTCTTCCATGAGGGTGCAGAGCTCCGCCAGCAGCAGTACCCATGTCAGACTCATTCCTACATCCAGCCAGCGACTCTACAGAATATTCGATCCGATGGACGGGCCCCCTCCCCCACAATAGGTCCCAACCTCAGGCCTAGATCTCCGTTACAAAGTCCCCCAGAAAGCGGCCCCTCTGAGCTTGGCATGCCCTGCTCACCTGTTTCACAAATAGCTGAGGTGAGATTTGCGTAAATATATTATTTTGTTTTACCGGTAGTCTTGTTTTTGTGCCAGATTTTGCTTCAATTCAGACAGGACAGTGTATGACATGCAGGAAGCTAAAGCCAGGGGATGGGGTAAGAATAGAATCCTTGCTATCAGGGGCGACATTTGAGGTCTCCAGGGGTGTGACAATTGTCACCCCCTAGTGTTCACATTTAACATCAAATTCTGTTATTTTATGCACATTTCCTCCAACTTTGAACATTTTTTGCAGATTAATATGATTTCAGATGAATGCTGTGAGTTAATCTCAATCCATGCCGTTCATCTAGACTTTTGAAGGATTGATTGAATACTTTATTAGCAGTTTGCAAAGAAAGTACAGTGGTACTATACAGATTTATACAAACAGGATGCTAAAAGGATAACCCCAAAAAGCCCAGAGCCTATTTCCATTGAGGTCCTGTGTATTCTACACGTGACATGCAACACACATGCTAATGTTTGTTATAGATGGGCGTTTTCTTGTCTGCAACCATACATTCATTAACTTTCAACCTGGTGACCCTTCTTTGGCCATGTCATTATAGGCAAACATTTTCAAACACCTCCAGCGTTTACTCAAGCTATTTTGGAAATGGAGCTTCAGTGGTAGCTTATTTTTGCCACCACCTATTTCATCTGAAATGACACCTCTGTTTGCTAATTATGTATGATACTCTGGACGCGTGCATGCAGTGTAGAGGATGTTTCATGCATGTATCGGACATGGTGGATGGATAACAGTCCGTTTTTGTTTTAGGATAGGATTTCTATGAGATGATGTGGCTGTGCACAGTTTATATACAGTGTGTAATATATACCCCCCCCCCCCCACACACACACACACACACACGCACACGGACACACAAACACACACACACAAACACACACACAGACAATTGTGATCTTATTGTATTTCCATATTAGTCCACACTGTGTTGAGAACGCAGTGCAAGCGAGTACAAGAATTTTACTTCCCACAATGTTGACACAGCTGTACTGTGAGGGCATGCGAAAAAACCTTGAAATTTGTTTTGTATTATTCAGGCTTACAGTGCTCCTCTGTACCAGCCTCCACGGCCCAGTAGCAACAGCCTTCATGCGGGCTACATCCCCATCCGAGTGATCCATGAAGGGGGAGGAGGCCAAGCACAGCCACCGGGTCAAATAAACCCCGGCATCTACTCTCAGCGCGTCCCTTACGCTGAGCATCAGCCATCCTTCCATCGCTATCAGCCAGATGACTGGGCTGGTCATTACGGGCCCAGAGAGAGGGCCTCTCCCATTCTGCTGTCCCAGCATCGCGATGCTGCTCCCATACACCTCGCACCCCACATGAGGAGCCAGTCCCCTGTCATAGCACAGGTCATGGGGGAGAGGCCGCAGGTAACGTCACTCATAAGATTGATAAATTGATACTTGAACGATGATTGGTGATCATTTTTAATTAAGTGTTCTTGATTAGTGTGACCCAAATGGTCAGAGATGGTGAAGTCAAGTCACACATTTCGCACACAGGGAAGTTCAGCGATTTAAACATAATTATACTAAAATATAGATATTTTTAAATAGGTACAAGAAAATTACTGCAAGGATGTTGGCTAACAGTGAGAAAAGGAACACGAGGAGAATGAGGGATCGTGTTGATGACGATTTACTTTAATGTTCACAGGCTCAGCAACATGTCCTCACAAGAGATCTACCCCTGAAAGTGGAACAGGAACAACCAGACAGTCTACAAAGACCTGAGAATCACCAATTGCCCCAGTCTGTACACACAGAAGCTACCAGTCAGTGGCCACAGCAGCCACATACTCAACAGTTCCAGCAACTGCCATCACAACAAGCACAACAGTTCCAACAACCACTGCCACAGCAATCACAGCAATCACCATCACAGGAGATGCAACAGCCGCCACAGTTTTCACAGGAACAACAGTGTCAACAGCCACCACAGTCGCCAATGCAACAGTTCCAACAGCCGCCACAGTCCCCCCTGCAACAGTTCCAACAGACGCCACAGTCCCCTCTGCAACAGTTCCAACAGCCGCCACAGTTCCAACAGCCACCACAGTCCCCACTGCAACAGTTCCAACAGCCGCCACAGTTCCAACAGTCGCCACAGTCCCCACTGCAACAGTTCCAACAGCCGCCACAGTTCCAACAGCCGCCACAGTCCCCTCTGCAACAGTTCCAACAGCCGCCACAGTTCCAACAGCCGCCACAGTCCCCTCTGCAACAGTTCCAACAGCCGCCACAGTTCCAACAGCCGCCACAGTCCCCACTGCAACAGTTCCAACAGCCACCACAGTTCCCACAGCAACAACAGCCCCAGCAATCTGAAAAAACACATCAACAACAAGAGTTCCAGCAATCACAGCAGCCACACCAAACAGCGAATATCACAGTCCAAATACCTCCTAAAACAGAGACCCAGGACTCAGCAACTGTTCCTGCAGAGGTCCCATCTGGTAATGTTGAGGGTGAACCGGCAGCCCAGTTGCCAGCTCACCCAGGATTAGCAAAAGTACAGCAGATTGTTGAAAGAGTTGCCAAACTGGAGCAGGAGGTGAAATGTTTCAGTGGGAAGAAGCATGATAAGAAATACTTACTACTGGAGGAAATGTTGACGAAAGAGCTTTTAATCCTGGACTCTATAGACCCAGAGGGACGTGTGGATGTGCGGCAGAATAGGCGTGACGGAGTCCGTCGTGTGCAGACCATACTGGAGACCCTGGAGCAATTGGATGAGCCACTGCCTGAGCCTCCCTGCGAGGCTGAGCTCAGGGAGCTGTCAGGGGAGGGTGAGAAGGGGGACACCATCGCAGTATGATCACCAAGGAAAATGTTGAGGTGGCATGAGAGATATCATAAGGGAAAGAATACTATTGTATAGATGAAGTCTATAGCAATCTCTCTTTCTATTGGCTATTGTTGAACTTTCGGTTGCATGTGTTGATTAATTAACAGTATTGTTATTTCCTGGCATTCACCACTAAGTGTTAGTATTTCCGTTCAGTCATGTTTTTCAGGCCAATCTTCCTGCCTTTTTTGTAGTGCCAATGTCTTCATAATCACGACAACTGTCAGGGTCAAGGTGCTGGCAACGAATTTGATTAAATATGAAAATTCAATATGAGGCCTTTATTGATAAATGGAAGAATTCGTTATGTTTATGTGTAGCTGCCTTTTACTTGATACTTGTGAAGCCTTTTTATATTCACTCAAAAGAATGCCATCTAGTACCACAGGACTTTGGTTCGTGTTTAAAAGCAATTGCACAAACTGTAAGACTCTCAGTCAGCAGAAATCCATTTGTTCAATCTAATCACATAGCTGCTTTGTCCCAGAACACAGTGAAGCTGTTTGTTAGATGCTGCTTTTTGGTGCATTACCTATTTTCCTATCTTTGCACTTTTGCCACCATTTTTTAAATGTAACATGCAGCTCAACAGCCTTTGCATTTCATTTGGAATATTTCAGATACACAAGTTTTGGTTGGTGTATTGTTTGTGTGTTTATATGTGTAATGGTTTACTTCAACACATTATATCAATATAATATTGTAATTGAAACAATTTAGTAAGTAAGTCATATAAGTTATGATTTGTGTTTTTTGGTACATACGACAGAAATGGATGTGAGCTGTATATCTTACTTGAGATGTGAGACAATCAGCACAGCTGCTAATGATGAATTACAGTTTAAGAGTGTTTATATAGCTGTCAAAGCCACAATCTGTAAAAGGACATACAGCAAAATGGCATTTATCAAGCAAACAAATTCTCAAATTCAGGGATCTGGGTAGAATGACCCATGTATAAACAGCATAAAAATGTATACTTACACTCTGTTTGTATGCACTGATATTATGGGGTGTTGCTATAATAAACCAAACTGTAAGTTGTTTGTAGCTCTCCTACAAGGAGTTTCTTGCCTTGGTATCTATTTTAACTTAAAAAACAGATTTACAAATTATGGCGTAATGCTTGTCACAGCTGTAGCAGGTGGGTAAAGTGTTGAAGCCAAGTCACATTGGTACGGTTGCAAATAAAACTATATTTGACATTGATTTTGAACAATGTTTGTGTTGTCATTCTTACAAAGATAATAGAGCATGCACCTCCACTCTAGCCCAGGTGCTGGACAAAAGGCAGTACAAGAGGAAAAAATAGAGTCCGCAACACTGGTATGAAAACTCAGCTCCACTGGTTTATTTGAATCAACGTTTCGATCCCTTAGGATCTTAAGATCCTAAGGGATCAGTGTTGCGGACTCTATTTTTTCCTCTTGTGTTGTCATTCTTGCCACGAGTGTGGCATATTGAGCAAATGTTGACACGTGAGTTTTTACAAAACCCACAGTAGCACATAAAGATATGGTACTGTAGATTAGATAGTAGGCCAATAAAATCCAAGTCTATTTTTTCCTTTGGCTTCTGTACAGTAGCTATAATTATTAGTGTCTTAGGTCAGGTGTGTCTCTAGGTCGTCCTCAGACAAGTCCTCCATCATCGCTTCCAGTCATCCCGGTTCTCCATACATCTGACCAGTTCGTTGATACTTTACGCTCCTGTGTCTTTCTTGAGTACAATCCACATATGTTAATGTGGGACGTCCTCGTGACCGGGGTCCATGAGTTGGTTCTTCCCACAGCACTATTTTGCTGGCTGGCAGCTCTTGGTGTCTTCTTTGGCAGTGTCCTGCTAGTCTCATTCTTCTGGCCCACCCTTGGCATTCCATCATGCAGATTCTTAGTGGTAATGTGTACTCTTAAGTAGGCCTACTGCACACAGCATATTGGTGTAGCACCCATCTAGTCACCAGCTCAGTGGCCTTGTGGTTAGAGTGTCCGCCCTGAGACTGGGAGGTCGGGGTTCAATCCCCGGCCGGGTCATACCAAAGACTACAAGGCTACTTTACTTTACCCATCTAGAGACTTCTGCAGGGTTGGCTTCAGAGTCCAGCATTCACTGGAGAAAAGGACTCGTACATTGCATAGAAGAAGCTGTGGGGCCATAATACCAATGTAACTGAATTGAATTAATTTATATCAGTTTCTGTGGTTTTCACTGTATTACTGCTCTGCCTAAAGTTTCCACTTATTAAGTAGTCTCAAAGGTAAGAAGAATAACAACTGTCTAATCTTTATTATTTCACCGTGTAAAGTACAGGTGAGATCGTATGGAAATACTAATATTAGACACACTGTCTGTATTTATTTCAGTCACAAATTGCTCACCCCCCCCCCCCCCCATTTAAAAATAAACATATACATAAATTGTAATACATAAATTACATTTGTTTCTAAAAGTAGAATGTGAAATCTGATACAAATGTTAAAATATTAAATCATTGATTGATTGATTGAAATATTTATTAACAGTTTGCAGAATTACAGTACATTTCAAGCACAAACTCAATACAAAGGCTGTTAACTGTGAGTGGACGACCCAATTAAGCATTACACTTGTTTACAAGAGGGTCCACCATGTTCAATTCATCAAAACATGAATTGAAATGTACTGTAATTCTGCAAACTGTTAATAAAATTTTCAATCAATCAATCAAACATTTAGAGACGTACAAATAGACACTTCTATATAGACAAAGAACAGATCAGGAATTCATCATAATGGAGGTAAAAAGGGAAAATAAATATATACAGTGAGGGAAAAGGGGGGGGGGGGGGCGGTGGGGGGGTATTCAGATTTTACGGGGGCCAGTTTCGAATTGCAGCCATCGTAGGTGCCCTTTGAGAGCGGTTTTGAAGGAGTCAAGGGATTCGCATGTCTTGATTGATTGATTGATTGAAGAATTTATTAACAGTTTGCAGAATTACAGTACATTTCAAGCACAAACTCAATACAAAGGCTGTTAACTGTGAGTGGACGACCCAATTAAGCATTACACTTGTTTCTTAATGACTGTTGGTAGGGCGTTCCACATTTTGGTGGCATAGGAGCGAAAAGAATTTAGTCCCTTGTTATTATTATTCAAGTGTTATTACAGTGGTGGTGCACCGGAAAAAAACATTCTAGTCTATAATAATATTATAATAAATACAGAAGAATATTGTAGCAACAAAAACAGCACCTGCTGTTTATGACGAGTCAGGTACACGTCACGTGACATTTGTTTAGAGCAGGAAACCGACAGTTGGCGTTAATGCGTCCTGAATGGAAGAAGAAAAAAAATGAAAATGAAAAACATCGTCTGGAACACTTTCACACCCACTGGATGTATAGAATGCGAGCATCAACATGTCCACGGGACGGAACGCCTTGTTCATGGAAAGGGTCATTTATATCACCATTAATGTGTACAAACACATCAGATCAGTCGAATTATAACAGATCCGACAACAAGCATCCATCCATCCAGCTGCTGCTGCTAGCATGCTAGCCAGCTAGCTCAGCTCCGCCTGTGGTGGGAACCGATCTGGGCGAGCTAAGCACAGCTACGCGGTAGCTGGGTAGGGTAGGGTAGGGTAGGTAAAGCTGCCTGCTGTGGCTCTAACCAGGACATTAATTAATCTAACGTTAATTAAAAGCCGACCGAACGCAACACCTTTCTGATCCACTGACTGTACACTGTATATATACCACATTGCCGGGGGAGACATCATGGAGCTGTTTCAAGCCAAGGACCACTACATTCTGCAGAGCGGAGACCGTGCTCTCTGGTGTAGCCGACAAGATGGGACCATGAGCGTTAGACCTGGTAGGTATACATACAATACTGGTCTGCTAGACAACAAGACAACCCGCACATTTAGTTGTCAACTTGTTCTAATAATCTATTGCTACAAAAGCTGGATTGTTAGCCTTGACACTAAAGACTAAAGTCATCAAGCCCAGAGCATTACATTTAAGGATAATGTCCGGCATGTCTCTATTTTAATGTCACCCTAGTTGCTGTTTCTATAACCTAGTTCGGAATCGTGCTTTACAATACTACATTGGTCAACACCATCATTTAAATTGCATTGTGCTACTTGCCAAGTTGACAGTACACCGCACAGCACAGTACACATGGACTAAAAAGTTCTGCTGTTTTGCTTCTAATGTTACACAGACTGAAAGGGCTACTACCCTGATCGTAGTACAGACAGAAGTGTCACCTTTTCTTATCGAGTTACGATATGGTGTATTTGAACCTGCACAGTTCAGTTATGTGAACAGTTTAAGAGGCCCCTTTAGGTTTGGTCGTCTCATAAATTACAATCAGAAAATGTTACAGTAAAGTAACAGTATCTATGTACAGGAGTACAGTAACTGATTTACAGCACTTCAGGTGATTGTTTAGCTTATACACCACAATAGATACTCATCATCTGTCGGTTTCAACCTTAACTTTGAAATGAACAAAGTTAAAGTAGAAACCCACACATGTAATGATAGTAAAGTTAATGTGTCATTCATTGTTAGTGGAGCAGTTCACACAACATCACATATTAGAGCGGCTGTGCCAGGCTAGCCCTCTTGGGCAATGGGAGTATATAAACTAAACAAAAAAACCTGAGTTGTATTAGTATTCCCCTTTTAGGCCAACAGCCCCAAATTTACAGAAAAGTGTCATCAGAGATACTAAAAGGCTGTGAATGTTGCGCTCCTTATTGGCTGAAGTCATATGGGTGTGTGCAGCCAGCCTGAACAGGTTTGGGTTGCACCACTCTTCCATTATTTAATTGGAAAAGGGTTTCCACTCCTCATGTGCCCTGCTAACGCTAGTGCCGTGGTGGAATTTCCATGATATTACACATTCTGAACCAGGCTGTGTTTTTTAACACATACATCTATTCTAGACCTTCCCCACTGGTGGGCCCACATGGACAATTCCCCTGTACATAGAGTTCTCTGGCTCATATAACAGGAAGAGTCATTGTCTTGGGCAGCCTACAAAACATTCTCCCCACCCACACTTTGCTGCCAGCTCTTGGCTTCAGTTCCTTACTGTCTTTGGACACACCCTTGCCATTTTTCTAAATTTCTGCACTATATGACTCAATTCTCCATCAACCCTGAGTGACTCCTGACCTGGCCAGTATTCCTGGCATGCCATTAAGACTTAAACTGGAATTCAGGTCAAGCATTTCCATGGCCATGCTTTGCTAGATGCTTGAAAAGACTAGTAAATGAAGTAAGACTTGTTCCTGATTGCCATTGCTCATTGATTAAATACTTTATTAGTCTGATTGCCATTGCTCATTGATTAAATACTTAATTAGTCTGAAATGTAAACAGCACAAGGTACAGTCAAAACATTAAGGGTAAAAGTATAACACGATAATGTCATGGGGACTTGTTTCCATTGTGGTCCAACTTATTCAATGAATCTAACAGTAAACAGTTAGATTCTTCATCTTTGAACAGTCTAAACCAGGCTATGTTTGAATTGCTGTAAACTGTAATTGCTGTAAGCTGTAGTCAAACTGTTTATCCAATTGAAGAGTTGAAACGAAGAATCTGTTCTTGGAACATGGCAAGTATCCAAGCCCTGTAACAGACTTAGTAAAGGCCTTCTGCTCATAGCATGACATCACATGTCGCACATGAACTCTGACAAGTTGCTTGGGGAGTACTCTTGAGTGACTGTATCACAACACATTGGAAGCATGGTATGGGAAAAATGTGTTGCAGGCAGCAGCAGCAGCTAATATATCCAATAGTTTCAATAAATAACATACTCAACATCAAAAGTTATTTCTTTGCTTGTTTATTTATACAAGGTAAACCTCCCTGTTTGATAATTCAGTACACAAAGTTTTGCGTAAGGTTTCTGAATTCTCGATTAGTTTATTCGGTTTTTTTTTAATGTTTTTTTGTGGCTTTCGCCTTTATTTTATATATTTTATGGAGGGACAGACAGGAAATGAGGAGAGCGATGGGGGGAAGACATGCAGTAAAGGCCGTCGGGATCGGGAGTCGAACCCGCGGCACACTGCCAGACTGGATTACCAGCCAAGGTGCCTGGACCATTGAGCCATGGCCCAGGCCTAGTTTACATCTTTACAGCCAGCTTGTATCTGGCGGCTGGCCTACCCTGTACTGTAGCTCTGCTATATCTGCTCTTCACCTGAGAACTGAAGTTTGATTTCCATTTTCAATGTTTCATTTCAGCAACAGACCTGTTGTTAGCTTGGAACCCAGTATGCTTGGGTATTGTAGAGGGCGTCATTGGAAAAATACAACTTCACACAGGTAAGTGAGTTATTTGAGCACATCACCCTCAGTTGTTTTCTCTGCTTTGCGTAACTGAGAGACATAACATACATGCATAACATATTTCCTCTGTTGACGTGAATGGGATAATTAAGTCAACTACAATGCATTTGTCACTTATGGAAGGGTGTGAAATGGTTGCATCAGCGGGTGCAGTACTTAGTTTAGACAGTTTTTGGTTTAGACTAGTCATTGGTTAGACCAGTCATTAGTCCTACAACTACAAACCCTCACCCTAACCTCCCACGGGGCAGCACACCTAAACCTAACCTTAACCCATGTCTAACCAATGACTAGTCTAAACTAAGTATGAACCCCAAAGAATAGTGTGTTGTTAACCACTTAAACCATACATACTTCATTAATTGAGGTGAGTGGTCACTCCACTCCCTTTTTCCCTCCACCAACTCTCTCAAATAGCTGATTTACAAGCTCAGTAGCTCACAACGAGGCACATTGCAATGTGCTATGAGCTTCTAGATCTGCTGTTCGCCTGTTATGACATGCCCACCAAAATAGGATGCTAGGGTTCAAGTAGTTAATGGTGATTATGCTGTTTATGAAACTGTTAAGCTTTATTTCACTGCAACCTGACCTAATGAATAATGATGATACGCACCATCAATCACATCACATACTGTTAATCAAGAACCTGCAGTACCAAATAATCAGATTATTTCTAATCATCTATTCCTCCTATTCCTATCCCAGTGTAAGCAACAAGCATAATAAATAGATAGTAAACGTATTTCTACCATAATGTATTGTACAGGATGTCCCTGTTAACTTGAAATACAAATGTCATCTGCTTGTTAGAATATCATGTTTTCTATCTATTCCATCTTCCAGTCACATAACATGCCTTGTTGTCATCTTGTTCTCCAAGCTCGCTTACAGATGAGTAATTCAGCTGAATGACCAGTCACCACCTTAATAGACAAAAGCTTTTTTAGGATGATCACGACAACACAATTATGCACTGTACACGATGGTGTAGGAAGTTGATCATTGGGGAGTGTGTGTGTGTGTGTGTGTGTGCTCATGATGATGCATCCGCCCGCCTGTCTCCCCCCCCCCCTTTCCTGTTGACAGATCTTCCTCTCGGTCTCGTATTAATCCGCCAGAAAGCGCTGATCGGCCAGATGCCGGGGGACCACAAGGTCTACAAGATCACCAAGATAGCTGTCATTCCACTGTCTGAAGAGGAGCCCCTGGAGCTTGAGCTGGAGGTGTGCTAGCTATTCTGATGTCTGCAGAGACTCCATATTTGGGCATGCCTGACACAGAAGTCCATATATGGGCATGAAAGGGGTGGGGCATGCATTTCCAACTTGCATCGTTCCAAGTAGGCCAGCGCCCAACGGGCACCGCTGTAGAGGCCCCACGGGCACCGCTCTAGTAAAATGAATTAACCACGTAAGCCCTATTTCAAGTAGTGAAGTAGTAATTTTGAAAAAAATGCAAATGTTTTGAAAAATAAGTTGGTTCTAGTTTTCAAAACATCAATGCGCTGATATTTAAAAGAAAATGTGCTTTGTAATTTGCAGTTTTGAATACTTAAGTATTTACTTGTCAGTATATACTTTGTCCACCACTGCTTGGGATTGTATTTTTCTTCAGCTCTGAAGCTTTTTATACTTTGGCATACAATCCTCACACAATGCTGTTACTTCCTCTTGCCCCCCGCGTAAAGCATCTTTGGGTACTCGGCTATAAGCGCTATATAAGTTAGAGATATTATTGCTTAATGCCAAAAAATAGAACGTGAATCTACAAGCTCACATGATGTCACATCGCGTTGTGAGTTTGTAGCTTGGCCATTTTTTTTGGTATATGAAGCGGACTGTTGATACACATATTCTTCTTCAGTGTACCATAGTATGGTTCATCTCTTGGGCTGCCACTGCTACAAAGAGAAATTGGCTGCAAAATAAATGTAATTAAATCTATTTAAATTTAAATGAATGCAAAGAGATCTCGGAGGAATCGGTATATTGCTAAGATTTCAGTCTTTCAGGGAAGCTTCATGGATGATGAGGAGGAGTTCTTTCAAGTGAGTAATATTGCAGTTGGATAGTCATTCTTAGATGTGTTTTTAGACGCCTGCCTGAAATACACCCTCCCCATACTGCAGACTGAGGATCCCTCTCCCGCTAGAGATCCCTGTAGCTTATTAGTAGTTATAGGTTTGTTTTAAGTGTGATTATCTGGAATACTGTCATTTTTGCTATCGTCGTAGATCTGCTCTAATCCTAGTTTGAACACTATTCTGGTTGTAAATCCCAATTTGCCCACCATAGCTTTGATCCATAGCGCTTCAGTTTTGAGTGATTTGAGTGACCGCTGTGAGTTGAAGCCATTCCATTAATACAAATTCTGAGCATGCAAGCTCTTCAGGAGCAATAGAATCTGAGCCGAACCCGATTGACCATAATAACGCATTTAGGCCTGACATCGAAATAAAAAAACGTTCGCTCTGAAAGAATATATATTTAAAGATTTGTGCCGCATTTTCACGATTTTTCAAAAATAGCAGACCTACAAGCTTGTAGCGCGCCACTCGGTGGTGCGCTATGAGCTTTGTAGATGTGTGCATGTTTGCAGGTATTAGGCCGGCAGAGAAGGTGAGGTCGTGGTGCCTGTTCAGCAGGTAGTGTAACTGTGCAGGACAGCATATTTTTCCTCTGCACGTATTCCGCCCCTTCTGGTGAAACTCCTCCAATGTCACGTGAAAAGAAGCAGCTGGCGGCTGTTCCAGTATAAGCACCAATTTCATTTTTTCTTTACATAACATAGAAAAATAGCAGGTACCACAATATACAGACATTACATTAAACAAACAGAAAAAAGACATAGGCCTACAAGTACACCGCCATTTTAGTTTTTCCACAGATAATGTTCAATAACGTACATTGAAGCTCAGTCTGGAGTTGTTTACAGCATCCAAGACTGGCTGCCATACCCTTGTGAATAAATTAAACCTTTTATAAATCCAAAATTATTATGGCATTACAAAACTCGTCCAACCATAAAACTTTTTTTCAGCTGTGCAAGAAGCATCACTTTGGAATCGACAGACCAGAAAAACTGACCACCCAGTCTCCAGATGAGTCCAAGTTTATGAAAACCTTCAGTCAGATCAAATCCAATGTGGGCGGTCCCATCAAGAAAAAGGTACGCTCTGTTTTTTCCCTCTACGTGTTTGTAAAATTATGATTTTTGGGTTTTTTCCCCATACGCCTTTTCCTGCACAGTGAAATCCTCAGTGTCTTTGTTATTGTTAAGCCATTAAGGCCTGAGACAGATTCTATAAAATGTCTTCTAAATCCTGTCAATTCTTGTTAAAACGTATATTTCTATATCAGTTCTTATACTTTTTCATGTCAAGGACCTCCAAAATTATGTGTATTTGGTTGTGGACCCCATCTCAAATTATTTAGTTCCAGGGACCTCCCAGAAGCAAAGATTTGAGTTAAAAACATTCACTCTGAAAGAATATATATTCAAAGATTTGCGCCACATTTTTACAATTTCTCAAAAAAAAATAGCTAAAGTTGAAAATAACGGTTAAAGTGGTTTAAACGCTGTAAGGTGACACCGATGTGGCCTCAGGTCTAAATGGGGTTAAAAGGTGAAAATATTCTCCTGGAACTGACTCCTTCTTCTCTGTCAACTTATTGCTGTCTCTCTCTACTCTTTTGTCTCTATCCACCCGATCTAGTATACCCCTGCCTTCCAGGTCAAGGAGAACAAGGAGAAGGAGCGCCTAGAAAGGAGGTTACTCGACGAACTCTACAAGGTCTTCATGGATTTTGACTCCTTCTACTACAGCCTGACGTACGACCTCACGAACACCGTGCAGCGCCAGGGAGACTGTGACAGGTCCAGCCTGCCCCTATGGAAACAGGTTAGACACTGTTGTTATTACTGAGCACATGCACAGACATGTGTGGAAGGTGTTGGTTTTTGTAATTAACATGTGCTCAATGTGCTCTTGCATCTATCTAACAACAAGTTCTTCATTTTGTTTTGTCAGGTGGATGACAGGTTTTTCTGGAATAAACACATGATCCAGGAGCTTATTGACCTTCAGGTAAAGGACTCAATGTTTCATCGTTAATTATGTATTTTCTGTAAAAGGCAAAGCACAGACAGCCATGGAATCTATAGGCCTGTCACAATTATTACACAAACGCCTAGTTTTAATTATATGAAAAAATGTCTTCTAAATCTAGTCAACAAAGCCTGCAGTAGGCTATGCACTGGACAAATGTGCAGGACATTATTAGAAATACGAGGGAGAAAGTTGAAACGGTTATCAACTTTAACGACCAAAGTTCAACAGAAGTTTTCATGCAATGCATACAGTGATTAGTATTGCCATCACCTGGGGTGGATGAGTCCACTGAGTCGTGCAACTTTGTGTTCACAACACAGCCATGCAAAATAACAGCTACAGTATGATGACGAGCTGACGAAAACAGAGCCGATGCAACCAGCAGAAGCAGCGCACGCACGCACACACACACACACACACACACACGCAGTCCACGCCCTGTTTTTTCACCGCACCACCATGCTTCTCTGTCAATGTGAACGAATGATGACTTTATAAACTTTACGCGGAAAATGAAATCAAGCATATATATATATATATGCTCCAGGTCCCGGAAGTGGACTGCTGGGTCCTGCCAATCATCCAGGGGTTCGTCCAGATAGAGGAGCTGGTGGTAAACTACAACGAGACCTCTGATGAGGAGAGGAGCAGCCCAGAGACCCCGCCAGGTCAGCCCACCTGCGTGGACGACATCCACCCCCGCTTCACCGTGGCCATCATCTCCCGCCGCAGCAGACACCGCGCAGGTACAACAACGCACAGCTAGAGCAGTGTCTCTCTCAACCACCAAGCAGTCGTTTCTACACTAGACCAGGCAGCACCCCCCGCCCCTCCGCCTCCCCGCTCTTCTGCCCAGTCAACACACACACACACACACCCTGCAGACTCCGCACACGTCAATGAACATGCACGGGCAACAGAGAAGAATATGAATGAATGGAATGAAAATAACACGACGCTCGCGTTTAGAAAAATCCTCATTCATCATTTTGTAATTGATGCACAGAGCGCATTTGTGCATGTTGTGCTGTAACATTGGGGGGGATCTAATATTACCTACACAGTAGGTTCCATCTATCTTTGAAGAAAGAAAAAAAAACAATAGAGAAATAGATACAGCTATTTTAATGGAATTAGGTGCATTTAGTTCTAATATTTCCTATCTTTGAAAAAATAGAGATCGATATTTGTAGAGATAGATATTTGTCAGTGAAGTGACAATTTCAGGCTGTGAGCTTGTAGATCTGCTATCTTCACAATATTTACCCGTGAGGCATGGCCAAAGTATTTCCCCAGCCAAAAACGTTAAGAACCTCTAAGCTAGAGCAAAGTTAAGACTGGAAAGAGCACACATGCCCTATGTAGTTTGGACACATTTCTGTTCCTCAACAAAATATGATTTGTAATTTTGTATTATTGCCTAATATGCAGTAACACTAACGTGAAGGATACATTATGGGTACGTTAATAAAATAAACATTCCTTTCTCACCAAAGGGATGCGGTACAAACGCAGAGGAGTGGACACGGACGGCCACGTGGCCAACTACGTGGAGACGGAGCAGCTGATTCACGTGCACAGCCACACGCTGTCCTTTGTGCAGAGCCGCGGCTCAGTGCCCGTCTTTTGGAGCCAGGCGGGCTACCGATACAACCCCCGGCCTCGTGTGGAGAAAGGTCAGTGTGCTCTGCCACAATATTCAGAACTATTCCCATGGCCTCACGGAGCTGTACAAATATTGCCACCTCGGTGGTGCGCTGGTACAGTCTGTGCCCACCACCTGCTTTGTGGTGGGCACAATTGGGGAGGGAAGCCGGGCAGAGATGGTGAGATAAGTGTCATTGCACATACTCCTACGGGCTGTGGTCGCGGCACCTGTCAGCGGGGAGTGTTGTCCTCCTGTTGGGGGCTCCTCACTGGCATGTGAGTCAGAAGGATACAACAGCAGTGACAACACAGGAATGTGTGTGGGGAGGTTTGGCATAATGACTACATTGGGGAGAAAAAGGGGAGTAAATATAATTGTCTACTCTAAATAATAATAATAAATATATAGCACCTCACAAAGATCTAAACCATCTCACAGAATGGTTTGCCTGTAGCGCTATTCCGGCTTAAAGAATGATCAACAAGTGTACTTTTCTGGCGTTTCAGGGGAGAAAGAGACCATTCCTTACTTTGCTGCCCACTTTGACGAACAGCTGAGGCTCTACACAAAGCAGGTGAGATTCCCGACCAGTATGCATCTGTGCTTGGTAAAGATGTGAAGGGTTTTGTATGTATTCCGTTGTCTTAAGAGCCTTTCAAACGGGAAGCGATATAACGTGCCTATAGTTCATTTTGAGACCTGCGTTTTTTGCCCGGAGCAGTCGCGGTGCGACAACGCAAGCGTATTTACATGAGCGCGGCCCCGTGAATTTGTTGCGTGTGTGCTCGTTTCGCGCACACGCCCGCGACTCACCAGACCTGGATTCTGTTTAGCTTTTTTTTACGCTTGCGTTGTTGCACCCCTCTTGAGAAGACCTGTAGCAGAGCTCTCGTTGATCCAGGCAACAACGTGTGCGTTCCTCACTTCCCGTTTGACAGGCCCTTTAGTATGTGTATCAACCAAACTATTAGCAAGAAATTGCTAAACCCAATGTAATTTAGTCTCACCATGTGTTTCCATGTGAGTGAGTGGATGAATTTGTTGCCATTTCTCTGATCAGTCACATTTACATTTAACTGCCATGGGACCCTGATGAAGGCTGATTGCCGAAACGCGTTGGTCCTCCCATTTTGTAATGATCTTTGCCATGCCTTAAACTTACAATAAAGGCTTTTTTCACCTCACTGGAACAGAGTGCCTTGGATCCTCTTCTTTATTTTCATGATTAAACCTCGCCAACGCCTGTATTCAGTTCAACAAACAAAGGACCACGGCAGCGCTCCCTTCCTCTATTCAACATAACTGCCTATGTTTATTATGAATACCGCCGGTAGTGTCTATGTTGTAATAATTAGGTTGTGATGGCTTGCAACAAGAGCGTTTATCCCCTTTACAATGCACTAGACCCCTGGGAGATGGATTGCTGAGGTGCTACGCCACACCTACAGTCTGCTCCCAGTACAACAAACTAGTAGTTACCCAAACTGTGCTATGCAGAGTTGGTAGTGCCCGAATAGCTGTGATCTATAGGCAAGTGCTGATATTGGTAGACCAATTTACAATTTAGGCATCTAGCAGGTGCTATTATCCAAAGTGACTAAAACCCTTTCAGAACGGGAACCCCTTTTGGTGTTTTAATGATTATGTTATACTTTAGCTATTGAAAAATAGCAGGTCTACAAGCTCATAGCGTGGCGCCGAGTGCCGCGCTACGAGCTTGCAGATCTGCTATTTTTTTTAAATCGTGAAAATGTGGTGCAAATCTTTGAATATATATTCTTTCAGAGCGAACGTTTTTAGCTGATATATTTGCTTCTGGGGGGGGTCCCTGGAACAACATATTTTCAGATGGGGGTCGGCGGCCAAATACATATAATTCTGGGGCTCCTTGACGTGAAATAGTTTGAGAACCACTGATACTAGAAACATAGGATTTTCAGAAAACTGTCAGGATTTAGAAGACATTTGTAGAATCGTCCTCAGGTCTAAATGGGTTAAGAGTAAATGGCATGAACCATAGTCAACATTAAATAAAATAAAATTATACAACATAACTAGGATACCAGGTAAATCAAACCTAGCAACTGTCTAATAACATTCTTACTAAGCATTTGTGCTCAAGCTAACAGTATGTCTATAAATAATGTAAAATACACAAATGCTTAGTTAGTATAACAAGCATCTATCAAGAAAGTCCTAGGGAGTGAGCTATAGCCTGAAGAGGTGAGTTTTCACACTGCAGTGGAACATGGGGAGTGAGTCTGCATTCCTGACTGAGGGGGGGGGGTCATTCCACAGCTTGGGACCAGACTTTTCCTACCCGATATCACACACAATTGGCGACGTCTCCTTCTGTGCCCCTCCTGTCATGTGTCACATTGCAGGTCAGGAGGACAGCACTGCCCCGGCTTTGCTCCGTGGTGGGAAATGTTGCTCTGTGTTGTTGGCATTGCAACTCGGACGGGGCTGAGTCAGCTTTAGCGAACTCCGCAACGCTCGGCGCGGTAACTTGGTGTCTCTCGTGGCTCAAGTTCGCTTGAGACGGCGCCCCTCCCCTCCGTCGCGGTCTTAAACTATACTTTATCGGACAAAACGGTCGTTATTGGAATAGTAGTAGGATTCGATCCCGGGAGGTGTGGATTGAGAGTCTAATGATTAGTAAAGCACGCTGGCTGCCAGAAGGGGTTTTTCTGGCTGTATTAGAGCGTGAGAATGCCCCGCCCCACGGGCCCCCCTACTACCTCCTACCAGTTGTGTGTGGTATCGGCTAGGAAACGTGTGTTTGTGTCTAGGACGCTTGGAAGGGAAGGCACGTCCTGGCTTAGGCTGTCGTAGGGAAGGAACGTCCTGTGTTAGCTGATCTAAGTGTACACAGGAGTACTTGAGGTGCCAACAGCTGTCACTGTCATGTCTCTATGTAGCATCTTTCTTTCTTAATTTAAGCCAATGTCTATGTTTTGTGTATAAGGCATGACTGCATTAGATCATTGAACAGATGGGGCGATATTGTACCGGGCTAAAAGTAGAGGGCTAATTAAATAGATCAATAATAATTGTTTGTTCTCATCATGAATTAGGTCATCATTAACTTAGTGGACCAAGGTGGACGAGAGAAGCTGATTGGTGATTCATATCTCAAACAAGTCCTCCTATACAACAATCCAAACCTCACATACGTCTCGTTTGACTTCCACGAACACTGGTAAGAGATGCGTTACGGAAAGTAGACGTTTTACCCCTTCTTAACGATTCTCTAGTGTATTTACTTCCCCTGTTCTTTTTCCCGTTCCTCAGCCGAGGTATGAAGTTTGAGAACGTGCAAACGCTCACCGATGCCATCTCTGACATCATCATTGACATGAAATGGGGCTGGTGAGTGTCACTGACGCGGTTTCATGATACTTTGAAACCATGCTGAGAACTTTCTCTCATTATTCTTTGATAGTAGCATGATTGTAGTGTACTATATGGAAAATAAGACGGGTTAACTTTAACTTATTCTAGACGGGAACCCCTTTTGATGTTTTAACTAAGCATTATGTTATACTTTAGCTATTGAAAAATAGCAGATCTACAAGCTCATAGTGCGCCACCGAGTGGCGCGCTACGAGCTTGTAGGTCTGCTATTTTTTTTAAATCGTGAAAATGCGGCACAAATCTTTGAATATATATTCTTTCAGAAGACTTTTTAAATTTCGACGTCAGGCCTAAATGGGTTAAGCAGGCTGTAATGCATGTTGGGATTCCTCCCTTGTTATTGGGATTAAAACATCTGAAATGAATGCAACATTCCATGAATGCTAGATGAGTTGTATCGTCCTCTGTTAGGGTTGATCAAGCAGGAGTCATATCCCGGCAGGAAGGCATATTCCGGGTCAACTGCATGGACTGTCTTGACCGGACCAACGTGGTCCAAGCAGCTATTGCTCGAGCAGTGATGGAACATCAGGTGAGATTATTTGTATTACCCCCTCTAGCCTGTGTCCAACTGTCCATCCCATTCCTTTTATTTCTGCTTTATTAGATTAGAGCAGGGGTGGGCAACTTTGACGATGGAGAGGGCCACTATATTTTTGCTATTTTGCTATTTTTGAATTGGAATCCTGAAAATTAACATTTTTATGTAATTTCAAATGCCTTTAATTATACTTGTGTTGAGCAATGAGCTACTAATTTAGACTGAAGTAATTAAAGCGGGTCATGTTTGCAATGTGTTGTGGAATTGTAACAGCTGAAACCAATATTATATCAGTATTCTGACATTAACCTGAGGGCCGCATTAAGTGAAGGTGGGGGCCGCATGTGGCCCCCGGGCCGCCAGTTGCCCACCCCTGGATTAGAGTGTAGAGCGACTGGAACCTAAGGTCAGAGAGGAGGGAGACATGTGAGCAGGAGAAGTATAGAAATCTACTCAAAGTACAATTCCTCCTATAACAAATTACCCAGGGTAAAAGTCAAAATTACCATTTGAGAAACCTACTCAAGTAAAAAGTACCTGGTTGCTTTTTTTTCTAACATTTTTGGGCAACCTTTTATTGCACCATTTATTGTATTGTATTTTCGCAGACCACAGGGGAGGAGGGGGGCTTCTATCCAACTCCTATGCCGGTTATAGGAGTTGGATTCGCGACTCATAAGGAGCATGTGGTCCGTGCACAAACTGGTTGAGACACCAGGGACCCGCTGGGTCCATGCCTTTAGAATAGAACATTTTTCACACATTAGTCATGTGACCATGAGGAGCTATGATTCATGAGGACTGGCACCATAATCTTTGGGGCTGCTTGTTTGAATTAATCTCTAGCTGGACAAGCAATATTTCAAATCTGAGCCTAACATTACTTAGCTGCTTTGCTGGCTTGAAGACAAGTACATACAGGATGGACAATATTCAGCATAGAAATGAGTTGAGATCTCCATGCATCAAAGTTCAAACAGCCTTTTCAGTTGTTGTTGTGACTTTATATATCGTCAATTACTTGCATGAGAGGGGGAGAGGTTGTGGAGTTAGCTGCTTTAGCAGACATGTTGAGGGTCCAATGGAGTTAAGAGGTTTTGTCCGAAGCACTTTTTAATACTTTTCATTGGTTCAATATTTTTTAATAGCATTGATTTAGAAAAAAGGGAAACAAATTTAATTAGGTGGTTTCCTCCCAACAGCAACGAAATAGGAAATTGAGTCAGGATAAGACTTCCAATGTGGAACGGATGGACTGTGATGTCACTCACAGTAGTGACAAAGGGTGACTGTGGTGACTAATGCCTCTCTCTTTGTGTCTACCTCGTCGTGGTGCAGCTGAAGAAGCTGGGTGTGATGCCTCCAGAGCAGCCCCTTCCTCCTAAGTGCTATAGGATCTATCAGGTCATGTGGGCCAACAATGGAGACACCATTAGCAGACAGTATGCCGGCACAGCTGCCCTCAAGGTATCTCATTATTTCTCATGCAAACTAACTCGTCTCTGTGTCAGGGGTCATTTCAGTTTTGTCATCGTCCTCGATAGTTTGAGGCTATTCATTTTAGACAAAGTCATATTGTTTCTGTCTCACTTGCAAGAGTCCTCATTGTGCAGTGCAGCAGACAGTGCATATGTTATGGCTCGTCCTGGGTTCTGAGTCATCCAGCTCTATGTCACCTTATAGCTTTAAACCATTATTTTAAAATGTAGCTGTTGAAAAATAGCAGATCTACAAGCTCATATCATGGTGCGCTAAGAGATTTGCTATTCTTGAAAAATCGTGAAAACATGCAAATCTTTGAATATATATTCTTTCCCAGGGAACGTTCTTAACTCAAATATTTGCTTCTGGGGGGGGGGGGGGGGGGGGGGGGTTCCCTGGAAGAACATATTTTCAGATGTGAGTCTGTGGCCAATTTCAGATAATTCTGTGGGTCCTTGACATGAAAAGGTTTGAGCACCAGTGCACCACTGATATGTTTTTCAGAAAACTGTCAGGATTTGGAAGACATTTTGTAGAATCTGGGTCTTAAATTCAAGATGGGCTCTGATAATAGCATGACTTCATGCATCAGTCATCTATGATGTTTGGGCAAAGATTCAGCCCAATCTGACTGACATTGACTGATTCCATGATTCATCTGATGTGCTGAATGGTGCGAGTCAGTCGTCAGACCAGGCTTTCCACCTCGAAGGAAAGCCTGGTCTGTGTTACTAAATTGCAGTGTGATCCGGTCGGGAACGGATGATATCGTTAGGTCATGTTGTAGTCATTGTTTTGTAGTCATCAGGCCGGAACCCTCAAACCAGAACTTCCTTTCCCATCAAACTGGAAGAATAAGCATTTCAAATTGCGAGAGGCAACAGTCTGGCAACACAAGGCTACTTTTATTTGGAATGTATTATTCTTCTGGTTTGACGGGAAAGGAAGTTCTGGTTTGAGGGTTCCAGCCTGATGACTACAAAACAATGCCTACAACATGACATAAGATATCATCCTGATGACTACAAAACAATGCCTACAACATGACGTAACAATATCATCTGCTCCCGACCGGATCATAAACCCCAAAAGGAATGCTGCCCAGGCTAGAGGCATGCCATTAAACTTGGAAATCCATGTTTCAGATTAGAAAGTATACATTGGCTATAACCGGATAAGCAGGGTCTATTTCTGACGGATACTGTACAAGAATTTCACCCTGAGGGATCAATAGAATATTATCTTATCTCTTATCTTAAATGAGCACATTGTCCTTGTCCTGTTCTTGCTACTAGAATCGGAGTTGTTTTTGAGCTGTGCACACCGCTCCTTTACATGGCTATGTGTGTCCGTCTGTTCGTCCGTCTGTCCCTATGGGTGTTGATCCCATGTTCAGTTAGATATTAATATTCTTTCAAAATAAAGCTGTTCAATTAAGAGGAAAATGGTCTTTTATTAGTATGTATAATACAATTGCTCACGCTGTGAATATACATACATTTATTGTACCCACTATGGTCCTTAAACTCTGAAAAGGTTGCAGAATGGTCAAGAAGAGTATTATTAGGAGTATTATTGGACCACATTAATATGAACACTGCTTTGCCCTGTGTTTCACTGTAGGGTGATTAATATGAACACTGCTTTGCCCTGTGTTTCACTGTAGGGTGATTCATATTAGGAGTTGGACCACATTAATATGAACACTGCTTTGCCCTGTGTTTCACTGTAGGGTGATTAATATTAGGAGTTGGACCACATTAATATGAACACTGCTTTGCCCTGTGTTTCACTGTAGGGTGATTAATATTAGGAGTTGGACCACATTAATATGAACACTGCTTTGCCCTGTGTTTCACTGTAGGGTGATTAATATTAGGAGTTGGACCACATTAATATGAACACTGCTTTGCCCTGTGTTTCACTGTAGGGTGATTTCACCAGAACGGGGGAGAGAAAGCTGGCTGGTGTGATGAAGGATGGAGTGAACTCGGCCAATCGTTACTACCTGAACCGCTTTAAGGACGCGTACAGACAAGCAGTCATTGGTAGGGGGGAAACCGTGGCATTCCACTTCGCATTTTGCACCACTCCAAAACCGTTTCCTAAACAGTGGGTCACGGACAGATTTTTATGGGTCGCTTTAGTTTTTGTTTCCTACATAAAAAAAAGCAAAGCTAATATTGTCATGATTTAAAAACAAAATTCAATGATTTTTTTTACAGTAATTTCATGAAGAAATGAAAGAGAAAAATATTTAAAGGTAGTGTAAGTGATTTTCTTGTGTTAAAAAGCTCTATATTGTGATAGTACTCATTGCTATAGAGTGTTTGTTTCAGTAACAGGAGGCTCCATGTCTCTCCAGACATCTCTCCTCTTTTTATTTAACTGAAAATGGGATTCCAATTTTATCCAATCAGGATAGAGAACGCAGTCAGGATACAGATTAAACAAGTGGAAAAGTGATGACACAAAGAAATGAGCAAAAACAATTGGAACTACTGGAACATACTCATTCAGCTCATAAATAGCTACTCTTTGATTTGATCCCTAATTGGCTGAAAATTTGTCACCTACCTGAAAATGTTTTTTTCAGTTTATGGCTATTGACGTAATGAATCAATAAATCCCTTATGGCCACTGACGTAATTGACGTAATCGTTTAATCCCCTGTAATCGGGAGCTTAATATAACAAAATGTAGCAACTTTTAGCTTGTTTTGCTAACGGCCCATAAAGACTTGTGCGGTCTTTATGTGCATCGCTGCGTAAAATGCGATATTTTGGGCTTGATTAGAGCTTATTTTGACTTAGTTATTAAAATCAATGATGATCGCTTAGCATCCCGGACATCTGATGCTGCAGAGTCCAAAGCTAGTACTGGATGTTATTGTTCCTTAAACCGTAAGTGACATCGCCAGATTCGCTCTATTTGGTCAAAGTCGGCATAATGGTGACGTTACCGCCACCATCAGGACTGGGTATAATACTATAGGATTGCCGTGTGAGAATGAGATGTAGTGTGTATATCACAGATTTTTCTATTGGCATTAAAATGACGAATTAAACATGAATAGTGCAGGCAGAAGGCACAATCCACTGTTAATTAGGCTGGCCATAAGCCAGTTAAAGAGCTGGAGAGACTGAGAGACCACTGTTACTGAACAAACACACAAAAAGCTTTATGTTTTGACCAAAAACTATCACTTACACTACCCTTGAGAAGTAGTGAAAATAGCCGATCTACAAGCTTGCAGATTGGCTATTTTCACTAGTTTGGGTCCCCGGGGCCAAACGTCTAACCTCTCTTTTGGGTCACAGGCTAAAACGTTTAGGGAACCAGTGTTTCAGCCCTGATCACCAACGAACCTTTCTCTCCTCTCCCTCCCGGCCCAACAGACCTAATGATGGGCCACCCGGTGACAGAGGACCTGTACTCCATCTTCAGCAAGGAGAAGGAGCACGAGGAGAAGGAGAAGGAGAGCCAGAGGGGAGCCCAGGAGCAGGTCAGCCTCCTGCTGCAGACGTACATGCAGCTGCTGCTGCCCGACGACGAGAAGTTCCACGGGGGCTGGGCCCTCATCAACTGTGACTTGAGGTCAGTGGTGGGAAGTAAACTAAGTGCACTTACTTAGGTACTGGACTTAAAGGGCCCACTTCGTCCCTTTTGCAACCAGATCTTATTTGAATGATGTTTAACCCATGTAGGCCTGACGTCGAAATTTAAAAATTGCCTTTTTTAAAATGTATTTTTTTCTGAGAAACCTCAAGTTTCTATATCAGTAGTTCACAATATTTCTTGTCAAGAACCCCAAAAAATATATGTATTTGGCCGCCGACCCCCATCTGAAAATATGTAATTCCAGGGACACCCCCAGAAGCAAAGATTTGAGTTAAAAACGTTCGCTCTGAAAGAATATATATTCTTGTGGCGGAATGCGCCACATTTTCACGATTTTTCAAAAATAGCAGACCTACAAGCTCGGTGCCGCGCTATGAGCTTGTAGATCTGCTATTTTTCAATAGCTAAAGTGTAACATAATGCTTGAAACACCAAAAGGGGTTCCCGCCCAAAATGGGTTATGGACACAAGAAACACTTTCCTGCTGTTTTTTGTGTGTGCAATATGTGTTGTTTTATATTTTAGTCACTGTGCCACCCATGTTCATGACCAAGATTTGTCATGAAAATGTGGTCTCACTTCCTTCCTGGACTACAAAGTCACACCTCCACACAGCGGAAGTGGAGCCTCCTCGCCACTTCCGTTTCGTCTTTACAGTCGCGCACATTCATCCTAATATAAATAGAAAACATCTAAGCATATATAGCTTGTTGCTTAGCAGAAAAGGAAATAAAAAAAATAAGCTCTAAAGATATTTTTTAATATATTTTCGTGAACGGAAATGGCAGCTTCCGTTACTCAGCTCATGGGAGCTGTAGGTCCAGACTCTATATAGCATTCCTTACTCAGCTCATGGGGCTGTAGGTCTAGACTCTATATAGCATTATGTTACTCAGCTCATGGGGCTGTAGGTCTAGACTCTATATAGCATTCTGTTACTCAGCTCATGGGGCTGTAGGTCCAGACTCTATATAGCATTCCTTACTCAGCTCATGGGGCTGTAGGTCCAGACTCTATATAGCATTATGTTACTCAGCTCATGGGGGCTATAGGTCCAGACTCTATATAGCATTATGTTACTCAGCTCATGGGGGCTCTAGGTCCAGACTCTATATAGCATTATGTTACTCAGCTCATGGGGCTATAGGTCCAGACTCTATATAGCATTCTGTTACTCAGCTCATGGGGGCTATAGGTCCAGACTCTATATAGCATTCTGTTACTCAGCTCATGGGGGCTATAGGTCCAGACCGTTACTCAGCTCATGGGGGCTATAGGTCCAGACCGTTACTCAGCTCATGGGGGCTCTACTGTAGGTCCAGACTCTATATAGCATTCCTTACTCAGCTCATGGGGGCTGTAGGTCCAGACTCTATATAGCATTCCTTACTCAGCTCATGGGGCTATAGGTCCAGACTCTATATAGCATTCCTTACTCAGCTCATGGGGGCTATAGGTCCAGACTCTATATAGCATTCCTTACTCAGCTCATGGGGGCTATAGGTCCAGACCGTTACTCAGCTCATGGGGCTCTAGGTCCAGACTCTATATAGCATTCCTTACTCAGCTCATGGGGGCTATAGGTCCAGACCGTTACTCAGCTCATGGGGCTCTAGGTCCAGACTCTATATAGCATTCCTTACTCAGCTCATGGGGGCTGTAGGTCCAGACTCTATATAGCATTCCTTACTCAGCTCATGGGGGCTATAGGTCCAGACCGTTACTCAGCTCATGGGGCTATAGGTCCAGACTCTATATAGCATTCTGTTACTCAGCTCATGGGGGCTGTAGGTCCAGACTCTATATAGCATTCTGTTACTCAGCTCATGGGGCTGTAGGTCCAGACTCTATATAGCATTCCTTACTCAGCTCATGGGGCTGTAGGTCCAGACTCTATATAGCATTCGTAGATTGTGGAATAGTTGTCTGGCTACGCGAGACTAACCTGAGTAGAGACAACATGTAGTCCAGGAAGGAAGTGAGCCCTGTGTCCATGACATGGAGCCCATGGACACTTTGAAATACTAAAATATCTAAAAACACATATTACCCACATTAAAAACCCCCGGAAAGTGTTTCTTGTCTCCCAAACATCATTCAAATAAGATCTGGTTGCAAAAGGGGTGAAGTGGCCCTTTTACTATTTTGATGCCAATACTTTTGTACTTTTACTCAAGTACATTTTGAATTCCAGACTTTTACCTGTAACAGAGCATTTCTATATTGCAGTATTGATAACTTTGACCTAACATTTGAGTGCTTTTTTCCCACCACTGATAAATGCGCTCTTCACTAGCCTTATAGATGCAACACACAAGGATGTGGACGTCCTTCTGCTTCTGTCCAACAATGCTTACTACATCGCCTAGTAAGTAATACCTCCATGAATAGTTAGACATTTGTTTTGCAGTTAGTTATTGTGGTGGCCAATTAACATTTGTGTTTTTATTTTCTGATTTCCAGCTACGATGACGAAGCAGACAAAGTCAACCAGTACCAGCGCCTCAATTTAGATGGTTTGGAAAAGATTGAAATCGGTAAGGAGTGAGTTATGTTGAAAGAACTATAGTGAGGGGTCTCATTCTGTTCATTCAGGACGGGAATCCCTTTTGGTGTTTTAAGCATTATGTTATACTTTAGCTATTGAAAAATAGCAGATCTACAAGCTCATAGCACGGCACTCTGTGCCGTGCTATGAGCTTGTAGATCTCCTATTTTGAAAAATTATCAAAATGTTGTACAAATCCTTGAATATATATATATACCGGTATATATACTTTCAGAGCGAACGTTTTTAACTCAAATCTTTGAAAGAAAGAAAGATTGAAAATTTGCCCCGAAAAAAAAAAAGAAAATTGCTTATGGCCGGCCCTGCCTCTGTGCTCCCATGCAGGTCCAGAGCCCACGCTGTTTGTATGACCTCTCTCTGTGCTCCCATGCAGGTCCAGAGCCCACTCTGTTTGGGAAGCCAAAGTTCTGCTGCATGCGCCTGCACTACAGGACCGAGGAGACCAGTGGATACTTTCACACACTGCGGGCGGCAACTCGCAACCCCGAGGATGATGGAAAAGGTAAGTGTGTGATTCTCCTTACATTTGAACCCATTGAGACCGGATTCTACAAAATGTCTACAAAATGTATGACAGTTTTCTGAAAAAAAAATAAAAAATCTACATCACTGGTGCGCAAACTATTTCATGCCAAGGACCCACAGAATATGTATTTGGCCGCGACCCCCCCATCTGAACATAATTATGTTGTTCCAGGGACCTCCCAGAAGCAAAATAAATTACAGTAGTTGAAAACATTCACTGTGAAAGAATATACATTTAAAGATTTGCACACATTTTCACGATTTTTCAAAAACAGCAGATCTACCGCGCTACAAGCTTGTAGATCTGCTAGTTTTCAACAGATAAAGTTTAAAAGTGGTTAAAAGCTATGAGGTGACACAGATGCGTCCTCAGGTCTAAATGGGTTAAGGACAACACCATACACTGCATGTACTTCGCATATTAAAGACAAACTTGTTTGTGACTTACTTCCATGGTGATTATATCAGACACGCTACAGTGCATTGCTGAGATGCTTCGGATAACAAAACAAGCCATGGGGCTGGAGCTGACAGTGGTGGAGAAGAAGCTGGAGAGGTGAGGAGTCATTCATTTTGTTTTCCCATACTTGCCCTTCCTTTATTAATGTTGATTATATAATATCATAAACTTTTTTTTGTCCACCGCTAACAAAAGCTATAGCCAGTAGGGCTGGGTGCGATACCGCCATACCGCGGTTATTATAATTGTTTTATTTGAAATTTTATCCCACGACTTTGTAACACATTTTTCATCCGGTGTCAATTGCCTACGTGTTATCCTGGGCACTACTCTCCTTCTGCCAACCCGGGGAGAGCCACGAACTGAGCTCAATGATGATGCATGAGGAGTGAGCAGGCCGCTTACTGTGCCCCTTATATTATTATTATAACAATTATTATTATATATATTTTTTTATTTCATTCAAAACAACTTTTGTTTAGGTATCGCTCAATACCGCCATACCGTCGGTAAACAGTGTGTTATTACCGCGATAACAAAAACATTCATACCGCCACAGCCCTAATAGCCAGTATACTCACAATGACTGCATCTTTTCCAGGCGGCAGAGCAAACCTCATGAGGATATAATGGGCATACAGAGCAGAGCTACAGACCAGGTCCATGGCAGCTCTGGACTGGCGCAGGGAAAAAGCTTTCTCCTCAATAAATTCTCCTCGCTCAATCAGAAGGTGAAACAGACGGGCCCCTTCAAGCCCCTCGGAAAGCTCGGCAACTTCTCCAAGCCTGACGTGAAGGTGAACTTCCTGAAGCCCACCATGCACGTGAACCTCTGGAAGTCGGACAGCAGTTTGGAGAACCAAGGAGCCGGGGCCCACAAGGACCTCGGCGGCGACAACTCGGAGATCTCCTCTGACTCTGACTCGTACAACTCTGACCCAGAGCACCCGTGCTCTGGCTCCTTGGAACAGGTGGACTATGTGCTACCCAGCTGTGGCATTGTGGCCTCAAACCCACGGCTTGGCAGCCGCTCTCAGTCCATTTGCAGCACGGATCTGAACATCCCGTCTGTCATCCGCGTCACTGGGTGTGAAGACAAGCAGGAAACCCTGTACCAAGCCGGGGACGATATGTCCCCTGGAGCTGCCTCGGTGGCCGAAGAAGCCATCCTGATTGACTTTGGAACGCCCATTGAAGCCTACTGCCACCAGTTTGCTCAGGACGCGCAGACCAAACCCGTGGAGGTGTTTGGCGAGGAGCAGCCGGCAGTTGTTGGCCCACAGAAACCCTCAGTGCCTCTGCAAACTAAGGGCCCGTCGGACTCGAACGAGCAGCCTGGAGAGCAGAACCAGGAGCCCCAGGTCCCCAGGCCGTCCCAGCTGGACGTCCAGTCCACTACCTCCGGCACGACATCCCAACTGACGGTACAGAAGCCCTCCTCGGCCGTCTCGGGAGGCCCTCAGCGGAGTCCGGCTTCTCAAACGGAGGGCAACGCCCTTGGTCCCTCGCCCGGCGACGGCAACGGCAGCCGAGTGGTGTCCCCCTTTGCCAAGATCAAGAGCTCGATGGTGCAGGTGGCCAGTTTCACTCAGGCGGGTCTTACCCAGGGCATAAACTTTGCCGTGGCCAAGGTGCAGAAGAGCCCAGAGCCGGATGCCGTCAATGAGACCCAAGAGAGCGACCTGAAGGCAATGTTTACACAGTGCCAGACCAGGATCATTCAGATCTAGCTCCTTCCTTGTAGCTCCAGCAGGATTCTGTAGTAGTATACATGTTAACTTCCACTATGGTAGCAGTAGCATACGCTTGCACAAAAGGCCACCACTCGGCTAAGAACCCTGCTTTTAAACTGACCCCTTAGTTGAACTGAAAAATGTTTACAAATAATCTTGTACAGAACATAAGTTTATCCAATTCTGACAAGACAATGACTATAGTATGTTTACATGCACACAAAAAATGCAATTATTCCTTAAATTCCTTCCTCCTTGGTTAAGCTATTGCATGCATAGCAACAGAAGAAAGTGTCATTCTCATTCAGTCACACATGCTCAAACCAGTTGACAGAAATGTGTCTGTTGCCTTTAGGCTATGAACAATATCAATAAGTTCCCTCCTTTAGTAAACGCCAATGTTGATTAGGTATGATATTTATGTTGCTTCCAAGTTCCATTTATATCTTTCAGGCGTATCCCTTTACTACTGCTTGAGAAGTATGTAGCCAGGCTGGACGTGAAGATGTAGATAAAGATAAAATAAATTAAAATTTATAGTTGCATATATTGTACATACAAATAGGCATGTAAAGTTAAACAGTGCAATATGTTCAAGATATGACAGGAATGTGTCATAACTATAGATTTGCTGACATGCTCGGGTTCTGGTTTGTATGTACATCCAAAATCTAAAATATAATTAATATTGCAGCATTCTGTGTTTTTAAATACTCGTGTTATGAGTAACTTGCGTGATGTGATTAGAGACAGAATTAACATGATTCATGTTTTAAGCCATACATGTACACTTATGGTCAGAATCCCATGACCATATTATTCTAATTGGATAATTGATGTGCTTGTAAACATATGACTGTCCTTAGTCCTTGCGTTTCGAGTTTCTTTTCAATTGGTTGCCCTCTGTGGTTGCATGTGAGGTTAAATGTAGCAGGTAAATACTGACTGCATGGTGAAAGATCAACTCTGTAGCTCCGTACCGTATATGTGATCCCAAATGTGCAGGTCACTGTGGCCCCTTTTCCACCACTTGGGGACCGGTTCAGTTCTTTTTGGTTCTTAGTCCATGAGCCAGACCTCCAAAATTGGAACGTTAATTATGAATTGAGTGGGCAAAACCATACCTATAGTAAATTGTTTATAGTATCAATATAAGTAGTAGCCTTTTCATGTATATATTTTTGCATATGTTCCTATACAATGCCTAATTTAGTAATTTGCATATGTAAATTTACAATTTCAGAACTTTTATCTCATCGTCCATCAGCAAACGATAACATCCGGTGAGACAACACACACACACACACACCATTAAGCTGACACAACGAACGGCACGATCTCCTGGCATGTTATTAATTAATCCTGGTGGGGAAACGGTTAATACAATAAGTCATTGTCTTTGTGTTAGTAATCAACTGGAGAAGGTTCATGGTTATAACTATTAATTACATTTGTACCTATTCACCTATCACATATAGGCCTACTGTAGCTGAAAATGACAAAATGTGTGATAAATATGAAAAAGCTACTCCTGTGGATGGGTTATCATATATTAATTTACTTATATTGACCCTATAAACAATTTAATATAGGTATGGTTTTTGCACACTCAATTCATTAACGTTCCAATTTTGGAGCTCTGGCTCATGGACTAAGAACCAAAAAGAACTGAACGGGTTCCCAACCGGTGCAAAAGGGGCCTTATTGGTATCATAGGCCACATCTATAGCTGCATTTCTAAACAGTGGTGGTAGAATCTGACCAAATGTGTTGTGATTTCCAAAAGGCAGTCCCGTCTTTCATATTAACCCGTTGTATAGCCATACGAAAACAAACAAGGAGAGGTGTAGTTGGGCCTATGTAATATCAGTGTTGTCAAGTTGTAACCTAGGAAATAATATACTGCTGTAGAAATTAACCCATTTAGGCCTCAGACCTCCAGTTTTCTGAAATAAATATTTTCACGATTTTTCAAAAATAGCAGACCTACAAGCTCGTAGCGCGCCACTCGGTGGCGCGCTATGAGCTTGTAGATCTGCTATTTTTCAATGGCTAAATTATAACATGTTTAAAACACCAAAAGGGGTTCCCGCCCAAAATGGGTTAATGACCACACTCAGAGCTTCGTAAGAGTATACTGTTTGATATGTACAGTGAGTATTGTATGTATATCCGTTAGTAGAACCTTTACATTTTCCAATTATATATAGTATATACGTATATATATATATATATATATATACACAATACACATATATTTATGAACATGAGGTATCTGCATTACACTTTGGCTTTTTGTATTGACGCTAGAGTGGCAGCTTATGTTTGAAAGGGTATATGAGTATTTTATTTCCCACGAAGAATGCCCAATTCGATGACCCTTAATCATGAATAACCAGACGTATACTGGTTAGAGCTGTTTGATGTGTGAATAGAATTTTGTTAATCTGCTAAATGGTTGTACTAAATGTCTCTGACGGTGCGTTTGAGTTCTCAGTCGGCGTCATACATTAATGTTGCATGTTTGACAAAGACTGAAGAGTAGCATATAGGTATATGCAACGAGCCCCGCCTGGACATTAGAAACACTGTTTGATGCTTTATGCACTCCCCCCCCAAATCTAAAACATACTTTACTTGCCTTAACGGGAACTTCAAGTGGGATTGTGTGTGTATCAGGTATTTATGGCAAAGATCTACCTTTTTTAAACTCCGTTCTTACATGTTACATTATGTTTTTTTTTTTGTGTAATGTAATGTATTATGGTAGGAAATCCTGTTCAGGGAGGGTTGTTTTATGTCCATAAACTTTTTCTTGGGATATTTCTAGCAACTATTGGAGGAACTGAAAGGGTCTGTTCTGTTGTTGGTTGGTTTGTATACAGTTACAGTATGCACTATACTGTGTGGGGGGGCTTTTATGTTGGAGGAGCATCCCGGCTGCTGCTTGTGTTTAGGTGTGCTCTCTTTAGACCTCGATAAGATGTACCATGTGCTACTATGCTGCACGCCTCAGTATATTATATACTACGGTTTGTTAATTAACCTCCTCAGATGAGGTTTCGCAAAAGCATCATTTACAGTAAGGCTTGGTAATGTTCTCTCCCATCGGACCGAAATAGGAGCTACGGTATAAGAATCTATTCCAGGACAATTGATTCTGGTGTTGTAATGTATATAATATTGGTATCTATTTACTGTATAATAATGTCTTAAGTAGGAATATCCCAAGATAAAGATGGACAACTTTAATGTTTTGTGTCTTATTTAATTGTTCTGTTGTTTTTTTTTTAATGGTGACATTTGCCACTCTGCTCTGCCTTCAGCTGGCACACCAGTAGTTTAACCCACAGGACTGAGGCCAGATTCTACTGAATGTCTTGGAGAACCTATGTTTCTATATCAGTGGTTCTCAAACTATTTCATGTCAAGCATTACACAAACATGTGTAATTGGCCGCCGACCCCCCCATCTGGAAATATGCTGTTCCAGGGACCCCCCCAGAAGCAACGATTTGAGTTAAAAACGTTCAAAGATTTGGCGGCACATTTTCACGATTTTTCAAAAATAGCAGATCTACAAGCTCTATGAGCTTGTAGATCTGCTATTTTTCAATAGGTAAAGAATAACATAATGCTTAAAACACAAAGGGGTTCCCCATCCTGAATGGGTTAAAGCCTAATGACCTAATGACTATTTTTGAAGCGATCCATGGCGTCGCTGTGACACGTGGCTGGACTGTCCTGCTTTGTGGACAGTGCATGGTGTTGTGGGCTGGGCTGGCTCATCAGTTACTAAACCTGCTGATATTGTCTGGTGTTGCCAAAAGAGCTTTAAGACGAATAGGAAGAGTGGGAGAATAATAGTTATGTTAAGGCTTTAGCATAAGAGGAATGGGTGTATTATTTTTATTCTTTTAAAGCAGTTCATGAAAACAATCTGCATTCAACTGCAAAATGGTGGAACTGCTCCACCGGAGCAGAAGCTGTTACCTAAATTTAAATCTTTAAAAAGGATCATTTATCTTTATTAACATTCCTATGTGATTTGACCACAACGTTAAATCCTTTCCTTTATATGCAAAAGCTGTCATGTTTATATTTAATTACTTACTTTTGCTAGGTGAGATGTTTTATTTTTATTTTTTTTTAACACCAAGTGCTTTTGAAACCAACCTTTCATTTGTCGTCTGTGGTTGACTTTGACCATGAGGATCCCGTCCACAGATAATGTACAATGATTCTTTTTTGATGAGAGGTTTAAATGTATGATTGCACTGCATTAAGCACATTTTCCAACATTAGTATCGCGTCCTTATGAATGTCTGTGGTTGTACTTTCACTTCTTTAACAGCTGACTGTTGTCATGTTTTTCCATGGTGTACTCACATTTTATTGATTAAAAAATATTTATTCTTACCATCTTCAGGTGTGGTACTCAGTACAACAAACATAATTGGAGGCATATCAGTATAGCTAACTGGTTATTGCATTAAATATTGGATTCTAACTCCTGGCTAACCACAATTTCTAAATTATTTAAAAAATATGTCGCTGACATTTCTTATACATGCCAAGCTGGGGCATGTGGCATGTATTAAGAAAAGCCAATCTTAGCCAACCAGGATGCAGTATGAAAAATGTGAACGACCTGTTTTGTTTAATGGCTATAGACTATCATGAGCATAAAACCTTTGATTCTGTAAAAAGGAAAAATAATAATTACATGTATGATATCTCTGCTGTCAGGAAGAAACCATAAAACCTATGAGCTTGTAGATCTGCTATTCTTTGGACAAAGCCAACCCGGCTCGTGACAAATCATGACAAACACAATGTTTTGGGCAGATCAAATTAAAAAGAAAAAAAATCTGAGCCGTCTGAAGTGAGTGGTGCTGTACTGTACTGTACACGCTCTCTTCCCTGGCCTGTGTGTGTGTTAGGCTGCGCAACAGTGACACTTGGTGGTGAACAAACGCTATTTTCGTGCTCGGACACAGCCATACACATAGCTGTCTATAGGAGTGGTTGGGCCACTCGTCGTTCTGAAAGGGGGCGGGACTGCTACTCTATAGCACTGATTTATGCAAAAACATCAAAAATGGATTAGGTGTTTTCCTCCCGACAGCCACAATATACCCTTTTAGCTTTTTTAAATTCACAGAATCAATGGATCCTGGACAGCTTGATCTAGGTTTAAAATAATTCATATAAATATTCTTATAAACCTTTTATGGGAAAAATGAATGGCCGATTTTTCAGCGGGTCTGGAATACACACCCACTGCTATGCTCTATACCTGATGCATGGCAGCCAGTGAGCATCTGCATTTTAAATGTCATCCTGCCAAGTAGAGCAAAATCAGTACCAAATGATCTAATGGTCAAGTTTTGCTTAAGTTTATTGACAAGACACCACACCAGAATGCCCAACATGGCTGCACCAAATCTTTAAAACACCTTGGCAGCATTTGTCAAATAGTGATGTTAGTGCAGGAAAGAAAATATATTGAAGGGAATAATTCTCTTGCATACCTCGCTGCTTTATTTACATCGAGACAAACAGTCAAGCTAATCAAGCGATATGAAACAAATTGGTCTGGAAGAACATATGGAAAATGGTTAGCTTTATATATTTTGTTAGAAGAATCCCACTAACAGTATTTAAATTGAATGTAAGGCTTCGGTGACGCATGGCAGTTATAGACTTACAGTACTATATGTGCACCCGAACCCTTTAACAACTGTTATGTTATCAAAAATAGAAATGAAAACGGCACCAAGGCAGAGCACAGTGTGAAGGTGGAAAATACAACATGAACTATTTTATACAAGGAACAAAAAACATTTATTTTAAGCACTTTGTTTTCCTTTTCGTGAGCAGTATCAAAACATGTTTTGTCATTTTTCCACATGTGGCGTGTTAGTGGATCATGGCTCGTTGCCGTTGACACACTTGGGCTGTTCCGTCCTGCTCCTCCTCTGCATTTCGACCTGTTTGGCCCTCGTCCAAGCGTCCCGTGAAAGACTGCTCTGTCCCAGGCTGAGAGACAGCAACCTGAGGATGATGGTGGCAGGAGTTAAAGCCTCATTAAGACCTGCTAAAAATAAAACGTCTTCTAAATTCTGACAGTTTTCTGAAAAACCTATGTTTCTATGTTTCAGTGGTCAAGGACCCCCAGAATTATATGTAATGTAATTGGCTGCAGACCTCAATCTCAAAATATGTTGTTTCAGGGACACACCAGAAACAAAGATTTGAGTTAAAAGCGTTCACTGGGAAAGAATATATATTCAAAGATTTGCACCACATTTTCACATAAAAAAAGCAGATCTACAAGCTTGTAGCCACTCGGTGCTGCGCTACGAGCTTGTAGATCTGTTATTTTTCAATCGCTGAAGTTTAAACGAATGGTTGAAGTGGTTAAAGCGACACAGATGCTTTCCCGTCCTTAATGTGTTAATGCCTCATTTATACTTCCGTCTCACGACAGTCACGTGCTGAAAATAGCCAATCTATGAGCTCACAACCCCTTGTAGATCTATTTTAAATAGCCAATCTCTGAGCTCACAACCCCTTGTAGATCTATTTTATCTCTGAGCTCACAGCCCCTTGTAGATCTATTTTTGGTTGCATGTGTCATTCCATTTCCTCATGTGAATGAGGATTTTAGGATAGGCAAAGAATCTACCACGGCAATGTCACAAAACCCTACGTAGTTCCATGAGACAGCAGCCCAAATATTATTAACTTGAGTGTCAACCATTGTATTCTTTGTTATTTGGCTGTGTTCTTTTTGTAATATCGTCAAATTTGATCCACAGATCAAGTTGTTTATCAAAGATATGCCATAATGAGGTGGAAAGCGTAAACCACGGCGCACCTTGCTACCACAAGCAACCTATGGAGGTCTTCAGCAGAAACACTCTGGGGATCGTCCTTCCGCATGTCTACGAAGTCCTCCTCAACGGCCTGGAAACATATGGAACTAATTAGTTTGAGTGCAGAATGATGACTGAAGGCAAGAATCAAAGCATGGCCTCTGGTCTCTCACCCCCCCCTCCCCTCCACCCCCCCTCCCACACCCAGATGGTCATTTCCAGGTTAGTTCCCCCTTTTCTATGTGAATACTGCTATGAACTACTAGACCATACATGGGAAACTGGCAGCCCGGGGGCCACATGCGGCCCCCACCTTCACTTAATGCAGGTTACCGGTAATATCGGAATACTGATATATTATTGATTTCAGCTTAGATATAATTGATTTAGTATTAATATGTTCATAAAGTTAACATAAGTATAAAAATGTAACTTTTCAGGATGCCAATTCAAAATTAGCTAAAATTAGCCGATCTACAAGCTCAAAACGCATCACATTGCGACGCGTTTTGAGCTTGTAGATCAGCTATTTGTGCTACTTGTGTGTGACACAGAATGAGTTGGGCATTCATTTACAAAAAAAAAAGTTAAAATCCAGAGATAAGAGGTTTAGACCCGGTAATGAAGCTCTCCTATAGAGGTTTAGACCCGGTAATGAAGCTCTCCTATACGTCCCACCTGTGTGACCTCATCAGAGATGCTGTAGTCCGTGGTTCGAGCCACCGTCAGATACAGTCGGAAGTTGTTGAGCCGCGACGGCGTCACCATTTGCGTGGCGGTGGCCAAATACTCCTCCAGGTTGCCTGGGCTGACCTGGGGCTTCAGGTGAACCTGACAGTCTGACTGTGGGAGAGCAAAGGGAAAACTAAATATTACATGTATATACGTATATTTCTTCAAGGCAGGACAAGAGGAGAAAAACAATCTATTTTACCCCCAAACACATGCATACTGAGCTCTCCCCTGGTTGGCGGAGGGAGAGCATAGCGCCCAGGATTAAAGCTTAGGCAATTGGCACCGGGTGAAAACAATGTTAGGATAAAAAAAAATTGTAGGATAAATATTTCAATAAAGAAAGAAATACAGTATATATATTTTGCCATTATGCCCCAAAATCAGGAATGCCATTATGTGGTCAACGAAAGTTGTGTCTCATATTACTATATTTTTCTGGACACTGGTCCTCTTTGGCTGTTTTTGTGATCCGCCAACTTCTCTAGTCTCAGTGGTTCCCAAAGTGGGGTCCGGGGACCCCCACCGGTACTTGAGGGAGTTCCAGGGGGGACCCAGCTAAATGATCATTTGGAACCAAATGGACCCTTATGGGTCTGTAACTCTGAGAGTGTACAAATGGAACCAAATGGACCCTAACGGGTCCATTTGTACACTCTGAGTTAAATTAACATTGATTTTACAATATAAATTGGGGTCTCAGAGATAGAAATCCATTTAAATGGGGGTCCGTAGCCTAATGCATATCAAACTAGGGGTGAAAATGGTTGAAAATCACTGCTAGAGCTGTAAAAATCTTCTGTTATGGGGGTCCTTGGCATACCTTTTCAAATGGGGGCTAATTAGTGTCAATTTGGGGGTCCTTGACATGAAAAAGTTTGGGAACCACTTATCTAGTGCCAACCAAAACATACCATGTACTTCTGACCTGTACTCTGCAGCCTGTGTGTTTACGCCACACTGCAGCCAAATAGATGGCCTAGTCTGACGCCTCTCCCAGGATTGTTCCTGTGTGGCGCAGCTGCCGCCATGGCAACTTGTTAGACCAACAACACAGGAATAGCAACACGGGTGCATTCCACGGGCTGCTCGCAACACAGTGCCACCCGGGGGTCTAAAGCCAGAGCGCTAGGTGGAGGAGCCTGCTGGGGGACCAATGGCTGTCGAGATGCCAGCGTAACGGGGAGTGGAAAACAACCCCCCCCACCCACGCCAGTGTTCAGCACGTGTCGGTCTCCCGGGAGGCTGACAGAAAACCCTATACACCCCGATAGTCCCTGAGTAGAGTGTTGCAGCCCAAACAATGGAGCCGGCACCCATTTTTTGTGGGTCGCAGGAAAATATCCCTTGTTTTCCTACAATTCTTTTTAGCATTATTTTGATTACAGAAAAAATAAAAAAATTGACATTTACAAAAACAATTGAAACATTTGTCAGAAAAATAAATAAAAGCTGTTTTCACTATTAAATAGGTGCTTAAGTGATTCATTCATAATGTTTTTTTTGTACGTTTGGGTCCCAGGGAGAACCACTTCACCACATCTTCATATAAGTGGTCCTCACTGTTCATGATAAAATACCACGTCTGTGTCTCATAAGAGGGCTGTGGGCAGTTCAGCCATACAGTACGTCCACCGATGATTTTTTAAATCAAGATATAAAAAATATAGAAGTGTAGCGCCCAAGATTACATTAGATTGACACTGGGGCGAAAAAATGGGTTGCAAAATCGTGGGATAAAAATGATAGAAATTAAAAAATATATATAGATTTTTATTATCGTGAGAACGATGGCTTCCATTATCGTATTGCAACTTTTCAGGAATAGAAAGCCTGCAGTTTCTATTAGCTTGGATTCCCCATCGATGATGTCACTGGTGGACGGGTTTCTGAACTGCCCACAGCCCTCCCATGACACACAGACCCGAGTAGGAAAACAATGTGGCATTTTATCATGAACATTAGTGAGGACCTATTATATGAATTAGGTTGAAAAGTAGTGAAGTGGTGCCTTAAGGGTCTCAAGCTAAAACATTTGGGAAGCACTGTCGCTAGAGCACATTGCTGTTGGTCGCCCGGCAGTCTGCAACTCACCGGCAGCAGCGAGCGGGCCTCTGACGCGATGAGCACGTTAATATTGCAGGGGAATTCCATCTGGTGGTAGTTGAAGTCATAATCAACCTTCTGCCATGAGATCAGGTTGCCAAGGGCAGTGATGTTCTGCACACCTATAGCACAAAACAACAAACCGTCGTCTCTCAAGACTCACATTGCTGTATGAAAGTACCAAACTTCACCGTTCATAAATATTAAAATAACACTAAGTAGACTAGTTACACAAGTGCATACATAGTCTTTGGTGTGCCAGTGACACGCGACTCAATGTCCTCCTCTAGTGGTCAACCCATTTAGAACTAATGACTTCTAAATCAGTCAGACAGTTTTCTGAAAAACCTATGTTTCAGTATCAGTGGTTTTCACCCCAAAAACTATATGTAATTGGCCATCCTGAAAATATGTTGTCCCATGGACCCCCCCCAGAAGCAAAGATTTGAGTTAAAAACGTTTGCTGTGAAAGTGTATTTATGCAAAGATTCGTGCACCGATTTTTCAAAAATGGCAGATCTACAAGCTCGTTGGCCAAATACTCCTCCAGGTTGCCTGGGCTGACGGCCATCTTGGCGTTCAAAGATGGCCACCATGTAATATCTATAAGTGCCACTATCTCGGCTTCTAAGCCACTTAGAAGGTCAATCTTGGTGTCAAAATATACATTATCTAGGTCAAGGAATGCAATAAGGTCATTGAGAATATCAGTAGACGTTTATTTGTGCCAATATTGAATAAATACGGTCATTCTAGCAACATATTTACATCATCTTGAAAAATGACTGACGACTGACATAGAAACATAGCTTTTTCAGAAAACTGTCAGGATGTAGAAGACATTTTTAGAATCTGATCTCAGGTCAAAATGGGTTAAAACACCAAAAGGGGTTCCCCCGCCTCCTGAATGGGTTAATTCCGACAGGCCTCACCTGTTGTGTCCAGCTGTCCCTGCTCCAGTTGGGTCTCGTCTAAGAAGAGGGAGGTATTCCTGGCCAGCTGCAGGATGCCGCTCACCAGCCGGTTGGCAGTGTAGTCCTTCTTAGGCACCATCCGCAAGCGGTTCATGTTCTGGAGGGTCATGCACAGGCGGTACGACTGGCAGAGGGGTTAGAAATCATTTAATCCATTTTGACCTGAGATCAGATTCTAAAAATGTCTTCTACATCCTGACAGTTTTCTGAAAAAGCTATGTTTCTATGTCAGTCGTTCTTCGATTTTTCAAAAATAGCAGACCTACAAGCTCGTAGCGCGCCACTCGGTGGCGCGCTATGAGCTTGTAGATCTGCTATTTTTCAATAGCTAAAGCATAACATAATGCTAACACCAAAAGGTGTTCCCGCCCAAAATGGGTTAAAAACCCATTTACCAAATGTGATGAAAGGGGGGCCACCATGTGTTATTGCATACCGACCCATGAAACCAATTTGTTCAAAAACAGGATATAAATAATGGTAATCGTAGTTAACTCACACAAGGCACCAGGTTTTGGAGGGCTTGGTACAACTGTTCAGTGTACGAGTTGGGAGTAGGACAGCCACTGAGGTTCAATGAGAATTTTCCAAGTGGCAGAACATCTCGCCTGGCGTACCTGCAAGTGGACAAAAATTAACAACACGATAAATGACATCGGTTGCAATGAAATGGGGAGCAAAATGTACACCTTGGCTATTTTCTTAGCAGTTACCATTCCAAAAATAAACTAAAGTGAAACCGAAACGGCACTCGGGTGGCGCAGTGGTAAAGTCCCTGCCTACCACCACAGAGGTTGTGCGTACGAATCCACCGTGGTACATCCGGCTTTGTCGCCTTGTCGGGCGGCCATGCGAACACAATAGGCCATAGTCACACAGCGGCCATGTTTGCATTGAAAAAGCAGTGTCGCGAGACAGACAGGTAGACGCCTCCTTCGGCTCTGGGGCGTCTGCATGGAGCTAAATAAAATCTCAAGACTGAAAATCTAATGATGATGTTTTAGGCCGACCAGCTGAAGAAATCACAGATTTGAGGAAGATGCTGCTAAACTTGTATTCTATTGCTAGTTTGATCACATCAAATACTCATCTTAAAATAACAAAAAATATCTGCCAAATATCTCATCTACAAGCTCACAACACGTTGCGCTGCGACGTTTTGTGAGCTTGTAGATCAGATATTTTCAGTGCGCAGCATGCTTTCAAGATACGCTGGCTTCTATGGAATCCAAATGACTGAAATCAGTCATGGGACTGAGAACTTTAATCCATGCATACTCAAGTGAGGGCACAAGCTTCCGTGTTGGTGCCAAAGTCACGTGATCAGGGGCTGGTGGCGGCACATGTCACGTGATCAGGGGCTGGTGGCGGCACCTGTCAGCAGGGAGTGATCAGGGGCTGGTGGCGGCACCTGTCAGCAGGGAGTGATTAGGGGCTGGTGGCGGCACCCTGTCAGCAGGGAGTGATCAGGGGCTGGGGCGGCACCTGTCAGCAGGGAGTGTTGGGCGGGAGGAGTAGGACAAAGGCTCGCCCTGAAAGCAAGGACTATCTAAAGAGGACGAGAAGCGAAGACCGTAACATGGCGTCCACCGTACGGTCTTCGCTTCTCGTCCTCTTTAGATAGTCCTTGCCTGAAAGTAGGAAAGACTTTTAGCCTACACAGTGGAGATGAGGTGCAGGAGGAGGTACTCGGCCGCCAGCGTGTCTCCCAGGAGCAAGTGAGTGAGGTAATTCAACAGCTCCGTCCTCACAGAGGCCATGTCACTCAGGGTCGAAGATACAACTGGAGATGACAAAGAGGGATGAAAGAGTTAAAGGACAACTTTGTTTTTCAACGATTTTAGCTATTTTGACATGGAGGGGGCGGAGGCATTCAAACAAGTGGCTACTTTACCAAATTGTACTGCGATTTCTTTAGTATTTACTATAGTCCTAAAAAAAAGATCACGGGATCTAGGGGGAGGTGACAAATGGACATATTGAGCCTCTGACACATAGTACGGCAGCTCCCTATAAGTCAGTTCGTTCAGACACACAGATAACAACTACACTGTGGCCAGAGGGAATTCCCTGGGGTCTAGTATAGTAAATAATAATAAAGAAATCACCATAACATTTTGGGGGGTCCCCAGCCAAATAGCAATACTGATAGTTAGGAACCAAATGGACACAGATACAGATTTGCAGCTTTGACAGTGTACAAATGGAACCAAATGGAGCCGTACACTCTCAGAGGGCCTGTGTGGCTGGGGGGTCCTTGAAATAAAAGTTTGGTAGAACTGTCTTACAGGCACGGTTGTCCTCCAAAGCAGCAGGGGGCAGCAAAGGGTTGTTGTGGGGCAGGGGTTTGGCATACAGCATGTGAAGGCGAGGCACTAAGGAGGCAGGTGGGCAGTGAACCCTCTGCTCCTCTGCCGTCTCCATGCACTCTGCAGGCTCCAGGAGGGACGTCTTAGCATCTCTGTGCAGCGTGGACGCATACGGAACAATGAGCCACATAAAAAGACTAAGCAGAATCAAATGACACATTGAGACTTATTTCACAAAAGGGGCTTTACTTCTCGTCCGCCAGTGCGCTGAGGGCAGGACTGACCGACAGGATCCCGTAGACCTCTAGCGTGTCGTTCACTTTGAAGCTGTCCCACCCTTCGTACACCTGTCAACAGAAGAGCCATCTTTTAAACCGCTATGGTCTTTCCTACGTCCAGCTTTTGGTGTGTGTGTGTGTGTGTGTGTGTAAACAAACTTTGTCCTAACACAAACATTACATGCCATTCACAATGAATGGACAATTTTGAGTCTTTGTGTAAACACAAACATTGAAGACGAAGGTGAGGACGCAAATTATGACTGGCCGGAATGAGATGACGTATGATGATAAGAGTGCCCCTCACTTCACAAGGGTGTGATTTTTTTTGTTTTAAATCAACAGTGCAAGGGGTGAAAGGTGAGAGGGTAGACCTGTAGAGTGTTTCAGGGGAATGCTCAGTATGTTAGCTGATTTAAGTGAGTGGGAAGGGTTGTCGAGCTGGATCATGTCCTGAAGGTATGGGGGCTGCAATGCCTTTGGTTGCCTTGTAGACCAACAGCAATGTTTGTGTACAGGCTACAGTTCAAACTGACGAGAGGGAAGGTGCCTCAAACCACCAGCAGGGGATGATATATATATATTACCTTGACAAGGCAAGACGGGCCCTTCTCTCCTGGCAGGGGGAAGTTGAGGTCCAGATGGGAGGCAGGCGTGGTCTGGCTCGAGGGAGCCTCTGTCTCCTGGCGCTTACAGTCGCCGTTGCCATGTGGCTCTGTGGGGTTATGACTCTGAGGACCTGCAGAGCCAAGGACAGAGTGTGCTGGCATTTTAGACTGAGCTATAATATACATTAGACACGAAGGAGGAGATGGTTTTACACACATTGAAAAAAAAATCTCTTCACAGGAGGAGCCACACAAAAGGAAAGGTCAGCAGAAATAAGGAAGAACAGTTTTACCAAGTCTGTTGTTACAACGGTACAACGATGGAAGGCTCGTCTGAGGACAACCTGGAGTTGTTACAAAGTGAGGAGTGGACAATACTTCATATCTCTTCTGTCGGGAGGAAACCTCATAACTCCAAAATGTTCATTTTTCAGGAAATGAAAAATATACATTTTTCAGGAAATTAAGAAAACCTTATATTTTGAAACCAAAGCAATACTGCCTCATCAAAGTTGGTGTTGTGACTTTAGATATTGTCAATTACTTCCATGAGAGGGGGAGAGGTGGTGGAGTTAGTTGCTTTAGCAGACAGTTTAAGGGTCCAATGGAGTTAAGAGGTTTTGTCCAAAGCACTTTTTACTACTTTCCATTGGTTCAATATTTCCAAAACAAAACACAGACGTAAAGGGTGTTCAATAGCACTGATTTATGCCCAAAAAAAATCTAAAACCTCAAAAATTAAGGTTTCCTCCCGACAGCAACGATATATTTTTTCACTGGTCTTTATGATACAAAGAGCTCATACCGTTATGTGGGTCCCTTTTCTGGGGCTGTGTGTCCATGTCGTCATCCTCCTCGTAGCTGCGTTTCTGTCTGCTGGGGACATAGGAGGTGGAGGGGACCACTCTCGCTTGGCTGGGGCAGGCATAACCGTGTGACAGAGTTAAGGAAAACTATGGACTAGCTAGCTATCAAACAAAATAAACTAAAGATGGTCAAAATCCATGTTCTCTCGTTCATGTGTGAGCAACACATGCACCATGATCAACAGATAGCCATGTGAGGCCTGCCTGCTACAAATAAAGGATATCTCTTTCACCCAGGGATTCTCTCCAGGAATAGGGACACAGTAGAATGTCTGCCGCTCTGAGGTCACAATGTCTTTGGAATTGAAATCCACCTGTACAATACAGTAAACTATGAGGGAGTATACTCTTTCAAACAGTTAATCCAAAAATGAAAGTTCTGTCATTGTCTACTTTCCTTGGTCTGCATAACAAGTTGACCAGCAAAGCATCATATAATTGGACAACTGACCATACAATTAAAATTTATTAAATAAAATTACATACTGCCTTTGCAGCATAAACCAAGTCTTCTGAAGCCACACAATTGTGCGTTAACAATGACTCATTTTGGAGAAAGCTTAAGTTTGTAAAATTCCTTTCAACTGACATAAGGGTGAACAGTATAGCTCATGAGAAGAGAACATACTGTAAAATATAAAATGACTTACGCCACATTCTGTGACATCTTTGTATTTGCCACATCTCAAACCCTGGAAATTGACAGAAAGTAACATCAGACACTGACAGAACCCATATCACAAAATGTAGAAAACAACACACTGGAAACTGTAGGGCTGGACATAAACCTAGAATGTCTGTGATCATTCATATACTTCGTAAATTCTGTATCACAGCCATAGATCCCTTGCACCCGTTCCTGGTAGAAATGAAAGATGCATAAATGCTCCGTTTGTACTCACCCATTAAATAATTCCAAAGACGGAGTGAAATATGGTCCTCTAGTTTCATATCCATGTCAAAGTTCTGCCACAAAACGTGTATTTAGTCAATGATCTCCACTTTTTCACGAGCTGCACCCGGACTCTCTCTCCGGGCGAGAGGCCCAGAATGATCGATGGTCTGATTTTACCAACACTTCCTATTGATTACCGCAGACGTCATCACCAATTGACCAGGGAAACACAAAAGTTTGGGTCACACAATTGGCAGGTGGTGTGATTAATTACCCAGCACCTATCGCAATGCACCTGCCAATTGTGTGTCCCAAACATTTGTGCTTCCCTGGTCAATTGGTGATGACGTTTGTGGTGATCAAAGAAAGTTTTGATAAATGAAGTCCAGCTGTCATTCCGGGCCCCTTTGCCCCGGAGAGAAACAGTCCGGGTGCAGCTCGTGAAAAAGTGGAGATAATTGACTAAATACACGTTTTGTGCCAGAACTTTCACATGGATATGAAACTAGAGGACCATATTTCACTTCACGTCATTGGAATTATTTAATATTTAAACAAAGCATTTATCACATTTTTGCCACGCATCTTTCATTTCTACCAGGATCTATGGCTCCTGTATAACATCGGAGACATTCTAGGGCTAGACAGAGAGAAGACCATTCCATTTTTTGCACAGACGAATATGAAAGCCTGGTACTGATCAGGCTAACCATTCCACAAACGAAACGTATAAGCGACTGCTTACTCTGGCATTTGTTGACGGGTCAACAGTCTCATATGCTCTCATGTAGAACTCTGGATCAAACATGTCTTGTATTAAACAACGGAACTTCACCAGGCTGTTGGGTTTCAAGTAGTGTAGGGGAACATCATTCAAAGATGGAACCTGAAAGTTTTAGGATACACCATATGAATTAAAAGCTATGTCAAATATTATTATTAGTATTACTATTTTATATGCAGATCATGTATTTTTATCAAAACCAATACATTAAAACAAACATTAAGAAGGCGACAAGAGAATGCTGGACTGTCAGTTTCAGTCCACTATTAACGATGATTTTGTTGTGAGTATTACCAGGGTGTGAGCATCCTTTTCTTTGAGCTTCTCTTTGAAGAACTCCACTGCCTGAACTTCCCATCCAGAGCTTGGATTGCTCTGAGAAGCAGCTGAAATTGGGGGAAACACACGACACGAGTTTGTATCCCACACACAGTCAGACAGTAGATCCTGGCATTTATTCAGTTGTAACTCTGAGACTGAGAGAGAGAGAGGGTACAAATGGAAACACATCGGGGTCCATATTTGGGTTAAATGACTCTACCTCGGTACATGTGATGGAGCATGGTGTTATAGCAGCATAGCTAACACTAGCCTCGCTACGTCCACATGAACGAGATAGCTGTCACACTCACACAAACAATTAAAGTCCTGTTTGAGTCTGTTTCTTACCAAACATCTCTTCGACAACGCACAAAGCGTTGTTTATCCAGTCGTGGGTGGAAGCCATCATGGAATGGACGCTTCTGGAATGAATAGAATACAAATGTATTTGATCTAATATCAAAGTAGTAGTTAACAGTTTGTTGACTCTGACTACTACTTTCTTCTTCTTCTACGAGACAGAATGCTCTCTGGTCTGAGGGCGGGAAACTTGCGTCACCGGTAGCAGGATGTAGTAGTGTTTTTAGACACTGGAATCAATTGACTTTGCAGGTTGCAGATCCGGTCTAAGTCTGAAGCGGATACGGAAACGGTACGTGCATGCATGTGTGCGTTCAAATCGGTTCAAATGACCGGATACAGTACGTGGGCGGGTTCTAGACCGGATCACGCTGCTTCGTTTATAAAAGAAAACAGGCTTTCCCATAAGGCAGTGGTTTTCAACCAGTGGCCCGGGGACCATCAGTGGACAGTGGTCCTTGAGGGGGTTCCAGAGCCTTAGAACAGGGGTTCTCAACGTTTTTGGCCGGGGACCCCCGGAAATGCTTTGGCAATGTCTCGGGACCCCCGCCCCGCCCCCTCCCGACCCCCAATATAAATTGACTGCTACAATAACCTTAACCCATTTTGGGCGGGAACCCCTTTTGGTGTTTTAAGCATTATGTTATAATTTAGCTATTGAAAAATAGCAGATCTACAAGCTCGTAGCGCGCCACCGAGTGGCGCGCTACGAGCTTGTAGGTCTGCTATTTTAGAAAAATCGTTTTAGAAAAACCCGTGGGTCACGACCCACGGGTTGAGAACCCCTGCCTTAGAAATAGACTCTGGGGGGTTCCAGCTGGTCCCCAGCTAAATGATGGAGAGTTGAATTGAATTGAATTGAATTGAATTGAATTGAATTGAATTGAATTATTTATTAACAGTTTGCAGAATTACAGTACATTTCAAGCACAACTCAATACAAAGACTGTTAACTGTGAGTGGACGACCCAATAAAGCATTACACTTGTTTACAAGAGGGTACACCTTGTTCAATTCATCAAAACATAAAACATTTAGAGACGTACAAATAGACACTTCTATATAGCCAAAGAACAGAACAGGAATTCATCATAAAGGAGGTAAAAAGAGAAAAGAAACATATACAGTGAGGGCCGGAACGGGGGTGGGTGGTGGGGGGGGTAAAGAGTTGGTAACCAAATGGACCCTTAGGCCTATTAGATCTGTAACTCTTGAGAGTGTAAAATGAAACCAACGCTCTCAAGAGTTATATTATTGTTAAACATCTGCATTACTTATTAGAAAATGCAGAACTTAAGAATTGTTATGGAATGTGTCAAGACAACGATAATAACATATTCTTTAGTTTGCGCCTGGGGTCTGAGAGGCTAAATGTCATCAAATACGTAGTCCGTGGACCATGGCTCAAATGTTGAATAAATAATGGGCCTTGATATGAAAAAGGTTGAAAAACACATTTACTGCCCATGGTGACGTGAGGTTAAAGTTGTGCTTGTTTTGCTCGGACAAACCCAGCCAGCCAGGGACCCGGGGACCCAGGGACCCGGCCCGGGGACCCAGAGACCCAGGGACCCAGAGACCCAAGGACACACATAGCTGTCTATAGGAGTGGTTGCACCACTCAAAAAAATAAGATCAACTACGAGTAGTCAGCCACGCCTACAGGTGGCGCTATTATCGAATGAACTGACATACAATACAAGGACCGCTGCGCGGAAATAGCGGATCAACAAATGCTCTGCATGGTCTGTTGGACTCTGTCGTGCTTTACAGATCAGCGATTATTTTTTTCATAGCCGGTGGACGCAAATATCCGGGTGCCGCACCACCGGTGTACGGAACCTACGGAACCAACGGAACACGGATGTAGGCGACGTGTTAATTTTTGGGCGAAGATGGCTGACAGGAAAAATAATAATGTGTCAAATTCCAGTGCAAATCTACTGTTTAGCGCAGCTCCGGAGTTCAACTTCAACCTGCCCTTCATACCTGTCAGCCAGGCCAGTGGCCCCGCTGTGTTGTCAGGAGGTAAGATGTCATGTTATTTTGTGGAATTGCAAATAAAACGCGAGCTTTAAACGTTTGCAACCCTACTAGCAGCAGCTACTGCTATTTAGGCTGCTGGTTTATCATGTTATCATGGAAAGATCACACTGAAATTGCAAAACAAAACAAATAATTGATTTTCCTCGACGTCAAGTCTGATTTAGGACAAGTGTAATGTAATGTACTGTACTGTAGTGTACAGTACTTGGTATAAGTCCACCAAATAAATCTGTTCAAAGAGTGTACTAGGCCAACCACTTGAGAAACTGCTAATCAGCCTTCAATGGTCTCATTGACTGAGTCCAATCAGTCCATGACATGTCATGTTTACCGTCAGCTACAGCAGTGGTTTTCATTTCAAGCCTTTCCATTTGGCCATTGAGAGAGATGCACCATCTCATTTTAGAGGGGGTCCTATACACAGGCAAAACATTACATACATTACAGTGCAGTTACACAATACACAAGTACACGATACACACATGTACAGATAGCTTGCTCGTCTTCTCCCACCCACATCCCCAGCCCTCAACTCATTTTAGACAAATAAATGGAGAGTACAGTACAATAACTTGTGTAAAGGTCAGAAATAAGCAGTAGTACAAACTAATGCTAGTAGCATGAACAGGTTGTTTCGAGGTGTTAGTACAAGGAAGTCCTGAAGCTGCCAAGGGATGTAACAGATCTGAGAGAAAAAGGAAGATTATTCCAGTATAATGGAGCTTTGTAGTGGAATGACCCACATCCAGATTCAGGAAATATTAGGTAGGTAAAGTAGGGATGTTGTGTGTGTTTGAATGGTTATGGTGATGTATGGTTTCAGTGACTGTTTCAAGTATGGTTGGCAGTTATGGTGAACACAGTCATTTGAGTGAACTGGGAACAGTGGTGTGTTCTGCATAGGGAGTTGTGTAATACATTGAAAGGTTTGAGAATAGTTTCTGTGGTGTTGAAACAGTGAGAGAAACAGTCAAAGGTATAGTGAGCACACATGTTTTTTTGAATGGTAAGATCAATGTGAGATTTAAAGGAAAGTTCTGGATCAATTAAGCGTGATACCAAGGTATTTAAATGAGTCGACTATCTCCAGACGAGAGAGAACCGTCATCAAACTTAACCAATAGATCAGAAGAACAGCGGCCGAACAGCATGCTGCAGGACTTATTTTTGTTCAATGACCAGAGTGTTTTTTATCAGAAACGTAGAGAATAGTTTCTGTGGTGTTCTGATAGACATTATCAGTGTAATCTACAATGGTATATAAGCTATATATTGACAAAGTATAATTAAATTGTGTGTGTGTGTGTGTGTGTGTGTGTGTGTGTGTGTGTGTGTGTGTGTGTGTGTGTGTGTGTGTGTGTGTGTGTGTGTGCGCGCTGATAGATTGATACCTTTTATTGATGCTGTGGATGCTGGGTCGTATAATCAATGATGTGTTGCATAGTACAGTGCTGCTAATGACGAAGGACACATTTTGGATCAGTCCGACAATAAAGTGTCATCAATCAATCGATCAGTAGACAGGAAACAAAAAACACTCTTTTTTTTGCTGGACTTTGATTGCTATTAAATTACCAATTTGGTGTGTATAAGATATTAGTTAGATTAATTTTTTCAACTGTTGTGAAAGCAGAGTCACTATTAAAGCAGACATGTTATGATTGTGTTCTCATAGATGATTCAACTGATGTGGGAGAAGAGGACAGCTTCCTGGGACAGACCTCTGCCAACGTCTCGGCTCCCTCCACGTTCAACTACTTCTCCAGTCCCGTAACCAGCAGTGACCCGTTTGCATCGATAGGCCATCAGCCATGCCCGCCACCCGCACAGTCAGTCGCTCGTCCGGCCATGACCGTCCCCGCTTCTGTCCCCAGCAGTGTCCCCTGTGCCCCACCACCTCCCGTCCCTCAAGCTAACCCTGTTCCACCTGTGTTCAACAATAGCACCGTTTACCAAAGCCCCATGGGCCGACAGACTCCTCCCCCTAGCTCAATGACCCCACCGCCTCCCCCCGCGCCCCATGAGCGTTTTAACCCGTACCGACACACTCCTGTCACCAACAGAGCCAGCCCTTATCTTGCAGGTCCGGAGGTGCAATCATCACCCGTACCACCATCCCCACCGCAGCAGAACCCCTATTCTCTTGGCCCGCCACAGCAGCACACATTCCAAACGGCAGGCCCCACATTCACAAAGGTAGAAAACGACTAATCAATAAGTTACCTCTGTTTGTATCTATCAAGTTCATATTTATTGCATCCATTACCAGGGTGCAGTTGTTTTATCCCTTCCTGCTGTTCTGTGTTTTTGAGGGGCGCTAGCCCCTCCTATGTCCAGCTTTTGGCGCGTGTCCACAAACTTTGTCCTGACCTACACAAACATTAAATTCCCATTGACAATGAATGGAGAATTTTACGTCATAGTGTAAATTTTACATCATAGTCAAATAACGTCAAATTTTACGGGTACGGGCATAAGTTCCGACATACTACTAACAGTCCGACTGTCATTAGTCCGACAACCTAACCTAAGCCTAACTGCAAGCACGAACGCAACGCATGTCGGACCAACGCATGTCGGGAGCAACGGGTGATTTGCGCATGTCGGACTTTTGGTGTGTCAGATAAGCGTGCGCACCCCAAATGTTATGTCATAGTGTAAACGCAAACATTGCGTAACACAACCACTGCTGACGAAGGTGAGGACGCAAATTGTGATTGGCCGGAATGAGATGTACAGTATGATAATGTAATGTACGATGATGAGAGCGCCCCTCACTTCACACGGGTGTGATTTTTGTTTTTTCTCGTACCTGGGAAAAAATAAGATGACTATAATTGGGATAATAGATAAATGGAGTTGTGGTCTTTCTCTCCTTGCAGCCCCCTACCACACAGACGATGACACCCCCACCTGCCCCGCCACCCAGCACAGCTGGACCGTTGGTTCCTGCCCATCATCCCATGATGCAACAGTACACCTACAATATCTACGAGCCTGTTCAGCCACACTGGTTCTACTGCAAAGAAGTTGAATCCAAAAGCGTCTGGCTTCCCTTCAGCATCATTGACTCCATTCAGCTGGAGGAGACCTACAATTCCGGTAAGATGGACCTCGTAACATAATTTCCTTAACCCATTTTGGGCGGGAACCCCTGTTGGTTTTTCGAGCATTATGTTATACTTTAGCTATTGAAAAATAGCAGATCTACATAGCGCGGCACCGAGTGTCTGCTATTTTTGAAAAATCGTGAAAATGTTCTGCTCTGCTCAGCAGACGGACGGATTGTACGTGCAGCTAAAAAATATCACATTAATTATATATAAAAAAAATGAAAATCTAATATTTTTCCTCACGACTCCGATCTTTTGAAAATCATGTGATCGGCCCCGATTTCCGATCACGTGATCGGATCAGGACAACTCTAGTAACGATGTTGGGTACGCATCCACAGAGCGAATCAGGGAAAAGGTCAACGCTAGGCTAGCCCCCCTGCACCTTTGCACTCTTCTCGCACTATTAAGCTTGAATTGTACCTTTTTCTAAACAAAATTTCTTGTATATTTAAACTCGAATTGCACCTTTCTAAACAAAATTTGTTGTATATTTATGGAACGTAGGCTACTGTGAAGTAGGGCATTAAGCGCTAAAAAAAGTTTATTTTCCTCGATTTTTGTAGGCCTCAAGATCAGGTAGACTATAGTTAACTACCTTTTAACATAATAGGTAGTTATACTAGTTAAAACGCTTTGTGTGCCCTTTCAACATTTTCAAAATAGTGACCCAGGGTGCCCAATGTTATTTTTTACATTTTTTATTTTTTTTTATAAAAATCACACAAAAAAAATGTTTATTTATTTTCAAAGACGTCCACAGACGTCCTGGGCACCACATAGCGGTAATTCCCAGGATGTCTGTGGACGTCTTGGGCACACAAATTGTTAAACAACTAGTCAACTAGTAAAAATGACTAGAAGTGTATGCCCTACTGTGAAGTTGATGTTCACACAAAGTTCACCTACTACAGGGAAAACATGCACATAATTATACTCTTTTTCTTTTTTTGTACTCTATTCCATACATTTTGTTTGATGTTGTATTATATATTTTCTGCTGCATTGTAATAAGTTTTACTGTTTTGTACCTGTATAACAATAAAGTACAACCTAGAACATACCACAGATGGTCCACATGGCAGCGCTCACAGGAAATCCAGGCTGAATTTGCATTCCATTTGCATTCCATATTTATTTCTGCTGGATCCTTTTGAAACTGACAAGCCCTCTAAATAAATATCCTCTTGGGCCTTTCTTTCTTCTCCTCCTTGTAGTTCAGCCGGACCCGGAGAATGTGATCGTGCGCACGGACGGAGGCCGCTACGACGTGCAGCTGTACGACCGCATGCGGACCTCCGTCTACTGGGAGGAGGAACCCACAGAGATACGGCGCTGCACCTGGTTCTACAAGGGAGACTCGGACAGTCGCTTCATTCCCTACTCGGAGGACTTCAGCGACAAGCTGGAGGTTTGTTAACCTGACTTCGCCAGATTGCGGCAGTATTGAGTTCACCAGTTCCCTCCTCCTCCTGCCTGCATCTGGGATCTCTCAAGCAGAAACGATGAACCCGGAAGCAGCGGGACAAACATTTGATATCTCCATAATAATTTCGAGTTGTAGTCTTGTTAGGTTGTGTTTACATTTGCGCTGTGGCAGCGCTTCATTATGTCATAAGTCTCGCGTTGATCCCGCCTCTAGCGGCCTCATACAGCCGCATATCGCTCGGTCAGAATTGGACCGGAGTACATCATCTCTGCCTGAGAGTTCCCAGACTCTCCCTGCTGGCAGTATGCAAATGTCCAGCAGGGGGAGTGGTTTCACCAGGCTAGAGGTTTGTACCGTCACCGTCTAAACCAGCTGTCGGAAGCCACTGTCTGTAACGGAAGTCTGGGGTCACAAATCTTCTTAAAAGGCTACCATTCCCGATGAGGGAAGCAGATACCTGAAGGTCATTTGGACCGAAATGTTGTACTCTCAATACTTGGTCTCAATAATGTCATGCAAAATGCTCAAAACATTTCTAAATTATTTAAAGAAATAACAGATCTATAAGCTCACACAACATTGTGAACTTGTGAATATGCTATTTTGGTCTTTCAAAATGATTCAAACTAGAGCCGTTCTGACAACCGTGGGTCCGACCGACTCGACACCGGCGGGCCTGCACCCCTTGCGGTGGTGTGGCACGTGTGTGTCGAATTTGAAGTCGGTGGGGCGAATGGTTCTCGAGTTACGTGGATTACACACACACAGACAGACAGACAGAGACATGGTGTATTTATAGATGGATATATTTTTTTAAATATTCTCCTGTAACAACATGCCCAAAAATGTGGATGCCAGTGTTCTAGTGGTCGAAGTGAATGATAAACACTTTTTCTTTCTCCAGGGGGAATACAAGAAAGCTGTGTCTACCAACCAGTGGCACCGCAGGCTAGAATTCCCATCTGGTGAAACCATTGTCATGCACAATCCAAAGGTAAGCCTTGTTGTGTGAGTAACTTTTGAAAATATTCCGCTGTAGACTGCTGCTGTAGAAGTCCACGTGGCAGTATAGCATAGATCAGGGGTGGGTAAATTTGACGATGGAGAGGGCCACATTATTTCCAAACTCACTCCAGAGGGCCACATTGTTTCCAAACTCACTCCAGAGGGCCACATTATTTCCAAACTCACTCCAGAGGGCCACATTATTTTCAAACTCACTCCAGAGGGCCAGATTGCATATTGACGATTTTGACGTCACAGCAAGCTGGGCAGTTGGATCGTGTTTTGATCGTAAACAATATTTGTACAGTAAATATGACAGTTGCGTGGATGCAATGTAGTGCATCTGGATTCGGGTGGCATTTGGCATGCAGATTATTTTGTGCATGGAGAGATGTGTGCTAACAGAGTGGTTTGGTAGGAGAAGGAGGACGGATAAACGGCCATGTGCTTGTGTACCCCCTGTCCATTAGGGTAGAAGGATGTTAACTTTATGAACTAAATACAAATACATTGGACATAAAAAAGACAAACCTTTTTATACTAGTCATTCAGCTACTCATTTAGACCGAAGAAATTAAAGCGGGTTATGTTTGGAATTGTAAGCTGAAATCAATATATCAGTATTCTGATATTAACCTGCGGGTCACATTAAGTGGAGGTGGTGGCCGCCAGTTGCCCATGTATGGTATAGATCCTGTGTTTATTTTAGTGTGCAATGAGAGGCCCTGTTGTGTTTTTTTGTCGACCAGGTGATCGTCCAGTTCCAGCCCTCTGCCATGCCAGATGAGTGGGGCACAACGCAGGACGGCCAGACCAGGCCACGGGTGGTGAAGAGGGGCATCGATGATGACCACGACGAAGTGCCCGATGGTAGCAGAGATCCTCCTTTTGCTCCTAAGTTGACAAACATTTAGCCCATAAAGTATTAACCTATTGAGAACTGAGACCACATTCTACAAAATGTCTTCCATAATCCTGACGGTTTTCTAAAACGCGCTTTTTTTTTTTTTTTTTCTGCAAATGTTTTGGACATTTGTTTTTTTTTTAAAGTTCGTTTTTTAAATGACTAGAATGTCATGCATGTTGTTTCTGTATTTCAGGAGAGCTACCTAAGGCGGATCACCTAGTGTTCATGGTGCATGGAATCGGTCCTGTGTGCGACCTGAGGTTTCGGAGCATGGTGGAGTGTGGTGGGTTAGCATGGTGGAGTGTGGTGGGTTAGGAGCATGGTGGAGTGTGGTGGGTTAGCGTACCATACTTTGTTTAAATGACAAACGGTCCCAATGACCGCAGACAAATCGCTTACCATTGATGTAGACTGATTTTTTGTTGTTGACGTTGTTTGTGTTACAGTGTTGATTTCGTCGACTAATACTATGACGAAAAATGTTCGTTGACTACCTTTTTTCACTGACGGAAACTAAATGAAAACTAAGCTATGATGACTAAGACTAAATATATTGACAATTTCGTCAACAAAAAAACCCCACTAAAATGTTAGGAAGGGACTAGTGGACAAGAGATTAATTTTGTCATTTTACACTTGGTTGCATGCTGAAAATAGCAGCTATTTTCAGCATGTGTAAAATCAGTCTTTACGGCGTCATCAATACGCCAAAATACATTTTAGCCGACTAAAACTAGACTATCACTAAAACATTGTGTGTGTGTTGTTTTCAGTGGACGATTTCCGTAACGTGTCTCTGAAGCTGCTGCAGAGTCACTTTAAGAAGTCCCAGGATGAGCAAGTGATCAGCAGGGTGGAGTTCCTCCCTGTGCAGTGGCACACGGCTCTGCACGGGGACGCCACAGGGGTGGACCGGTGAGGAAACTCATTAAGGGTCCATGTGGTTACCAACTCTCCATCACTTACACCAGTGGTTCCCAAACCTTTTCATGTCAAGGACCCCCAAATTGACACTAATCAGCCCCGCGGACCCCCATTTGAAGAGATATGCCAGGGTCTCTAGCAGTGATTTTCAACCCGTTTAATTTGAAGGACCCCCAGTTTGACATGCATTAGTCTACGGACCCCCCATTTAATAGCATTTCTATCTCTGGGACCCCCAATTTATGTTGTAAAAACAATGCTAATTTAACTCTGAGAGCGTACAAATGGAACCAAATGGAACGGGTCCATTTGGTTCCATTTGTACACTATCTGAGTTACAGACCCATAAGGGTCCATTTGGTTCCAAATGATCATTTAGCTGGGTCCCCCCTGGAACTCCCTCAAGTACCCCTGGGGGTCCCCGGACCCCACTTTGGGAACCACTGACTTACACTACCTTTTAAGTGGTTAAAATATGGAATTTTCCTCTACTCTTGTTGTGATGGATTGTGCGTGTAGGAGGATAAAGAAGATCACGTTGCCCAGCACTGGACGCCTGCGACACTTCACCAACGAGACGTTACTGGACGTGCTCTTCTATAACAGCCCCACGTACTGCCAGACCATCATGGACACCGTCGCCCTAGAGATTAACAGACTGCACGCCCTGTTCCTGGAGCGGAACCCCGACTACAGCGGAGCCGTGTCAGTGGCTGGACACAGCCTAGGTAACCACATCGCCATCATTTTCATGTTGGAATTATGGAGCTAGGCATTTTGTCACAATTAACCCATTTTGACCTGAGGACGATTCTACAAATGCCTTCTAATTCCTGACAGTTTTCAAACATTTTCATGTCAAATACCCCCAAAACTAGATGTATTTGGCCGTCGACCCTCATCTGAAAACATGTTGTTCCAGGGACCCTCCCAGTAGCAAAGATTTGAGTTCATATTCATATTCATATATCAGAACTGGACTAGTAATACTAATTGTATCCCCACCAATCTGGCTTGTGCAGCAGTACTTGTGGTGTTATTCCAGCACGTATAGACCTCCGCTTGTCACACATGTTTGGTTTCATATATTTGCAGGTTCCCTGATACTTTTTGACTTGCTGTCCAATCAGAAGAATGGCTCCTCAGCACCGGCCATGCCAACTACTAATGAAGTCCCTGCTATAGACAAGAAACAGGTACTTAACTACTAATGAAGTCCCTGCTATAGACAAGAAACAGGTACTTAACTACTAATGAAGTCCCTGCTATAGACAAGAAACAGGTACTTAACTACTAATGAAGTCCCTGCTATAGACAAGAAACAGGTACTTAATCAGCAGCCATCAACACGATTAGGGGGAACGTTTCTAGACATGTTCTGTATAGCATAGTACGTTTTCACCTCAAGCTGAGGTATTTTTTTTAAATCGTGAAAATGCGGCACAAATCTTTGAATATATATTCTTTCAGAAGACTTTTTTTTTTAAATTTCGACATCAGGCCTAAATGGGTTAAAGGCTGTGGAAGTATTCATTCACACTATTTTTGGATTAATTGGGGAAAGGTCCACAATGGTAGGCTGCAGTTGTTGTTTTTCTTTTCCTTTTTTTTCTCTCGAGGTGCATGGGTTTTAATGGTCGTAACGCAAAAATAATCTAACAAATTACTTTTCTCAGAATGTAATCTTGTAACGTAACGGGATTATTTGTATAGGCAGTAATCCAGTAACCTAACAACGTTACTTTAGAAAGTATCGATGCCCAACACTGGTGAGGACCAATAATGAATATAGTTTGAAAGTGTAGTGCTCCTTTTAAGCTATCAAAATTTGAGCGTTTTGAAGAGATCTTTCTCAAAGTCATACCCCATCCCAAGGACGAGGTGTAAAATAATAAATAAATGTATATATTTTTTCCCAACCAGGATCCTCCCATTGCTCCTGTCGAAGAAGAGCCTAAAGAGGAAGGCGAGGAGTATGAAGACCTCCCTGCTGTCCTGCAACATCTGGGCCTGTCTGAATACAATGGCACCTTTGATGAGGAGAAGATCGACATAGAATCTTTTGTAAGCATAAACTTGATGGTTTCAATCATTCATCATTTGTAGTGGCGACACTCAAACGCCATTGTGACTTAGCGGTCTTTACAGTACGTTTCACTACTCTCTCATGTTCAATTCAGCTCATGTGCACAATTGAGGACCTGAAAGAGATGGGAATTCCCTTGGGACCCAGGAAAAAGATTGCCAAATTTGTCAAAGACAGATTAAATAAGCAGGTGAGTTTTGCAATAGAGTGCTGCTACGCTACAGGATTCATGTGTTTTTCAAAGCCAATCAATTAAGACAGTAAGCTCTATAGCAGACAAAGGCTTACCTGTTTTATTCGCTATTAACCCATTCTAGGCGGGAACCCCTTTTGGTGTTTTAAGCATTATGTTGTACTTTAGCTATTGAAAAATAGCAGATCTACAAGCACATAGCGCGGCACCGAGTGCCGCGCTACGAGCTTGTGGGTCTGCTATTTTTGAAAAATCGTGAAAATGTGTTTTCAAGTGTGTTTTTAACTCAAATCTTTGCTTCTGGGGGGGGGGGGGGGGGGCGTCCCATGGAACAACACATTTTCAGATGGGTGTCGGCAGCCAATTAGATATAATCTTTGGGGTCCTTGACATGAAAATGTTTGAGAACGACTGACATAGAAAATTAGGGTTTTTCAGAAAACTGTCAGGATTTAGAAGATATTTGTAGAATCGTTCCCAGGTCAAAATGGGTTAAACAGCACCCTTTTTCATGATTTATTTTTCAATTGTCTTGGTTCACCCGTCTTCATTTCACTCGCCCACTGTGACAGGCCACTCGTCAGGCGGCTCAGGAGAAGAAAGTGGAGGTGAAAGAGGTGGTGCCAATACAGACGGTCCCTGAACCCCTCCCTGATACCACCGCCACAAAGCTCCCTGTGGGCAGGAGTCCACATCCAGTCCATGTTGATTACAATTACTTTGAAGTCGGCACTGGACAGGTAAAAGACAATGCTAATACATTTCTATGTTGTGTGTGTGAATTTGCATCGATAAACAGTCCAGCCCTCTCCATAATGTAGAAGCACTGAGGAAACTGTTGCGCCTTTCTTCGTCTTTTTTTTCAAACTTAACTACAGGAGTGGTGGTCTCAAAAACTTGACCGAACACGACTCGCTCACTGTATAACAAAAGGAAGTAAAAGCTTCTATAGACTGAGACTTAGGGAAACATTTTTCCTTTTATTTTATCATGCTCATAAAGTGCTCTGTGCTCAAAGTGCAATTAAAAAGCAAACGTTTCGGTCCTAAGACCTGATAGACCTGATAGACCAGATGGAACTGATGAAGGTCTTAGGACCGAAACGTTTGCTTTTTAAGCACATAGCACTAAAAGGAGAAATCACACCCGTGTGAAGTGAGTGGTGCAACTCCGTGTGGGGGTTCCTGGGGGGGGGGGGGGGGGGAGTTCCAGACCCACAGGAACGCACCCAGGGTGCCGGCCCGGTTACGGCGAGCCGCCCCGCGTCCAAAACGGTAGAGTTACTGTGTGCTGGTCCCTCACCCGAAATCATCATATATACAGTTAATATGTGTGTGTGTGTGTGTTGGTTGCGCACCACAGGTGGTGAAAAACAACCATGCTGTTTTCATGCCTACCTACCTACCCAGCCAGCCAGCCAGCCAGGCAGGCACCCACCCACACACACAAGTCCGTAAGGGAGTGGTTGCACCACTCAAAAATGTTTCCCTAAGTCTGTCTATAGAAGTTTTTACTTAATTTTGTTATACAGTGAGCGAGTCGTGTTCGGTCAAGTTTTCCTCTCCATAATGTAGACATGAAATATAAGAATATGTTGCTATAATGGTTGTTATAATTTGCTGCGTAGGTGTCGGTGATCTACCATGCCCTGGACTTCAAACCAGTGATTTTCTTTGCCCTGGGTTCTCCAATCGGCATGTTCCTGACAGTGCGGGGTCTGGAGAAGATTGACGAGACATATCAGCTGCCCACGTGCAATGGTTTCTTTAACATTTACCACCCGGTAAGAACGATGTCTAGGATTTACGTTAGTCACTAAAAATGGTATCGTGCTTACAATGCTAAGTATTGTAAATATAGCTTCATAAATAAATAAAAACATCCCTGCGACCTCGCGATGCTGTTTTAGCGCTTCTGACGAAAACGAAAGTCTTTGAGTGCCCCGGAAACGATTGATTATTACTTTCGGTTCTTAAAATCAGCTGGTAGCTCTTAACCCATTTTGGGCGGGAACCCCTTTTGGTGTTAGCATTATGTTATAGTGACTGACATAGAAACATAGCTTTTTCAGAAAACTGTCAGGATGTATTAGACATTTTTAGAATCTGATCTCAAAATGGGATGCCTAGATGATTGGTCAGCCGTGTTTCCTTGTGTTTTAGCTGGACCCAGTTGCATACAGGATGGAACCCATGATCATGCCAGACTTGGACCTGAAGCCTGTTTTGATCCCACACCACAAAGGGAGAAAGAGGCTCCATCTTGGTATGGAACTCCAGCTTTATCTTGAATTTCTCAATGTGCCTCAATGTTAGAATCCATCCAATCCAATCCATCCACGTGACATTAACTTCATTGCGTGCCGATTTCTCGTCATTGTCACTGAGGTCCACGTTGCCCATGACGGGATTCTCGTTGGTTTTTATTGTTTTTATGTGTTTAGTGTAGGCCAGTGTTGATTTTGACAGCATATTTTGATTGTAGTTGTAGTCATACGGTAGTCTCTTGAATAGTTTATTTAGTTTTAGTCACATGGAATGTTTTAGTGTTAGTCTAATTTTAGTTGACTAAATCTACAGTTGATTTAGTCGACTAAAATATATTTTGGCGGGCCTTGATGCCGTCGTAATGACTGATTTCACACTTGCTAAAAATAGCCTATCTACAATCGGCCGATAGCAGATCTACTTGTAGATCTACTTGTAGATCTGCTATTTTCAGCATGCAACCAATTATAAAATGACTTCTGTGTTTTACTTATACTGGATATCTTGTACACTAGTCCCTTCCTAACATTTTAGTCTAGTTTTTATTTGTTGACAAAATTGACTATATTTAGTCATCATATCTTAGTTTTCATTTAGTTTTTGTCTGTGAACAGAACTGTTTTCGTCATAGTAGGGCTCAACCAGGCTGTAAGCCGGTCCGGTCTAACCTGACTCCGCCAGATTGCGGCAGTATTGAGTTCACCAGTTCCCTCCTCCTGCCTGCATCTGGGATCTCTCAAGCAGAAACGATGAACCCGGAAGCAGCGGGACAAACATTTGATATCTCCATAATTTCGAGTTGTAGTCTTGTTAGATTGTGTTTACATTTGCGCTGTGGCAGCGCTTCAATATGTCATAAGTCTCGCGTGGATCCCGCCTCTAGCGGCCGCATACAGCCGCATATCGCTCCGGCCAGAATTGGACCGGAGTACATCATCTCTGCCTGAGAGTTCCCAGACTCTCCCTGCTGGCAGAATGCAGATGTTGTCCAGCACGGAGAGTGGTTTCACCAGGCTAGGTCCGGTCGTCTTTCTTATGGGACTGTGGTGTTCTTGTTGCAGAGCTGAAGGAGAGTCTCTCTAAAATGGGCTCAGACCTGAAACACGGCTTCATCAGCTCCCTGAAGACGGCCTGGCACACGCTCAACGAGTTCGCCCGTTTCCACACCTCCTCTGCCCAGCTGCAGGCGGAGCTGGACATGGTAGCCAATCAGATTAAAGAGGAAGAGGAGAAGCATGTACACAAAGGTGAGATTGACTTTCCTGTAGAAATAGTTCAGAAAATCAAGACACGGTGCTTGTATTCATCAAACTTGCTTTATTGTCATTTAGACCTAAGTTCGATTCTACAAATGTCTTCTAAATCCTGACAGTTTTCTGAAAAACCCCATGTTTCTATGTCAGTCGTTCTCAAACAATTTCATGTCAAGGACTCCCAAAAAATGTAATTGGCCGTCGACCCCCATCTGAAAATATATTGTTTCAGGGACCCCCTCAGAAGCAAAGATTTGAGTTAAAAACGTTTGCTGTGAAAGAATATATTCAAATATTTGGGCCACATTTTCACGATTTTTCAAAAATAGCAGACCTACAAGCTCGTAGCGCGGCACTCTGTGCTGCGCTATGAGCTTGTAGATCTGCTATTTTTCAATAGCTAAAGTATAACATAATGCTTAAAACACAAAGGGGTTCCCGCCCTGAATGGGTTATTGTCATTGCGATAAATCTTTGTCAGAGAAATGTTGCTTGTGTTCAACAAGCCGTGGAGATGAATTGCTCACTTCTAGCCATCAATAAATGAAATCTTGAAACTTCCGTCACATAAATACAAATATTTGACAAAACGTGCGGTAAATGCATAAATAGTCATGGATGGTTATGGTGGCTTCAGACGCATGCATAGCCTACAATACATTGTAGCAATCACATGGTAGGAAACATGGCGGTATGGTTTCCCCTGCCCAGCCGAGGGGGAAAGGAACTGGTCGGAATAACGTGTTCCTTCCACGCGCTACGTCCGGTCGGGGTTCCTCTGTCAGGTGAAAAGAAGCAGCTTGGACTCGTCCTCATACATAGAAGGAAGCATGAGGTCAGACGTGATTGCTAACGTCACAATTGTTTGTTTTTTTACAGAACGAAAGATTTCCGACAGTCCTGAGCCCCAGCGAGAAGTGGAGGTGGAGGTGGAGGTGAAGATGGGGATGCTGAACGGGGGGAACCGCATCGACTATGTGCTGCAGGAGAAACCCATCGAGAGCTTCAATGAGTACCTGTTTGCCCTTCAGAGTCACCTGTGTTACTGGTACGTACCTACTCATGGCCAGTGTTGATTTTGACAGCTTTGACAGAAGTTTTAGTCATAGTCTCTTGAGTAGTTTTCATTTCGTTTTAGTGACCTGGAATGTTTTAGTGTTAAGGTCATTACACACTGGCGAATTAGCGACGCGAATTAAAAATTCGACACCGGAGCGAACACCGGAGCGAACAAATAAAGAGCGAAACCGGTCGCATTTTCGCACATTCGCACATTCGCCACTGATGTGGAAGCTTGCATTGACTTCAATTGGTTTTAAAAAAAGGCGAATTATTCGCACGAATAAATCGCGTCGCTAATTCGCCAGTGTGTAATGACCTTTAGTCTAGTTTTAGTCGACTAAATATCATAAGATTTTAGTCGACCAAATCTACAGTTGTTTTTGTCGACTAAAATGTATTTTGGCGGGCCTTGATGCCGTCGTAATGACTGATTTTACACAAAATAGCTGATCTACAAGCTCACAACACGTTGCAGCATGACTCGTTGTGAGCTTGTAGATCTACGGGTTTGCAGCTGTGTGGTTGTCGGACTAAGGCCCAGGCTACACGTATATGGATCTTTTGCAAAACGGATATTTTCATCCTCCGTTTTAGAAAGAATCCCTGCCCATACAGACAGAGATATCTATGTCCACACAAACGCAGAAACGCATTGAACACAGGATAAAATCACTGCAGTAGCAGGTTTCAATTATATTTGATTTTATATTTACACTTATGAGGTGCCAATCATATTTTTTAATGAAGGAATAATTACAGCATTTTAAAAGCCACCTAAATTGTGAGTGGAAGTGGAACATGTTTCTTTCATTGTCTGTCAGCATGTCACAATATGTGCGTAAATCTCCAAATCCCGACTCTTGACTTTTCTCTCCATATAATTTAAAAATGATAGACACTTTACCATTGCTCTAGTCCTGCACAGAAAATAATAGCAGAGTCAGACCTATAAAAGTGTCGCGTCCACAACCAGTTGTGAGCTTGTAGAGTGGCTATATTTTCCAGGTGTATAATAAATGTCAAGTTATAATGTAGGCTAATAAAAGTTCACCCCCGCACATTGTCGGCATGCCAGTGACAACGGAATGCAGTCAAGGGTGCGCCCTTTATTACCTAAACAGGAGAGTTGATGCAGCTGCAGTTGATGCAACATATGATACGTTTTAAAGTTGTTAACAGTGATATATAAACATGAACAATCGAATAGATATCCGTGTAGTTTCCATGCAGGCACAAGCTGCATTTCTCACCTAATTATAGTAAAAATGATATGCGCTAATGAGCGGTGACGTCATCGTTTGATCGTTTCTCAAAAGCTCCGTTTCACATGAATACACAGATCCACTGATCCGCATATTTTCGAAAATCTTCACTTATTTATCCATTTCCAAAAACACCGTTTGCGTGTGGCTGAAAGGCCCAAACATACACAAAAATATCCGTTTTGCAAAAAGATCCATATACGTGTAGCCTGGGCCTAAATGGCTCAGCTCACTAATGGACTGGGTTTGTCAATTTGAGGTATTCCATTTCTTTATTCTCTTGCAGGGAATCGGAAGACACAGCCCTGCTTATCCTCAAAGAAATCTACAAAACCATGGGCATCCATCCTGAGCACATGTTAGTACATTAATAACAATCATTTTCAGTGCTTGAGGATCAATAAACCACACTGAGAACTCTCATTACAGTGCATTTCCACATGCACTGAGCGGTGCCCTCTTTTCTTTTTGTTTACACTGTCCATTCATTTTTTTATGGAGCAGGCAAAATTGCTGTGCACAGGGTCTTGGGATTGGGGTTGAATGCAAATGCATTTCTGCATTGTATTGAGTGACACTAGACGGCAACACAGATGGCTTCAGATGATCAGCTTAACCGGACTGCTGAGTGCTAACAGTTTTAATCTAGCATAGTTGTACAGGATGCATGACATTAATCAACGTTGAGCAACTACATGGTTTGTGTGACTAAAAGTATAGATTGTCTACAATCAAGCTGTAATAGACGGATATAGAAGCCTCTCGGTTTCTCTTGGCCGCCTGTCAAGTAACTGCCTTGAATTTATTTTATTTAAAAAAATAAGGGGGCCGGCCCGGTTCCGGCGTGCCGACCCACGTCCGAAACGGTTTAGAAATGACAGAGTTACCGTGTGGGGGTCCCTCTACTGTACCCTCTACTGTACTGTACTGGCACACCAGAAATCATCATATATACAGTTAATATGTCCGTGCGTGTTTTGTGTTAGGTTGCGCACAAATGGTGAAAAACAACCATGCTGTTTTCGTGCTCAGACCCACCCAGCCAGCCACCCAGCCACACACATAGCTCCGTAAGGGAGTCAAAAAAATCACACCCGTGTGAAGTAAGTGGTGCAACTCCGTGTGGAGTTCCACACCCACAGGAACGCACCCAGGGTGCCGGCCCGATTCCGGCGAGCCGCCCCGTGTCCGAAACGGTTGAGAAATGACAGAGTTACTGTATGGGGGTCCCTCTACTGTACCCTCTACTGTACTGTCACTGTACTATACTGGCACACCCGAAATCACCATATATACAGTTAATATGTGCGTGTGTGTTTGTGTGTGTGTTAGGTTGCGCACAGGTGGTGAAAAACAAGCTCAGACGCACCCAGCCAGCCACCCAGGCAGTTGCACCACTTAAAAAAAATGGTAATTGTTACTAGTTTCACTCTGAGACTGAGAATGTACAAATTGAACCAAATGGACGGATGCAGCAGTAGTGTTGAGAAAAGACGCTCTGCTATGTCTATTACACAGCTTGATTGTACACAATCTATACATTTCTCACTAAATATTTGCTCATTGTTTAATACACCTACTTCAGCATTCAACTTCAACTGCTGGATTAAAACTCCATCCAGTCAGAAGCCATTGAAGGGGAGTTGCGCCATTGAGGGGGAAGAAAACAGCGCTCGAGAGCTGTTCATGCAGCACTGAAGTGTGCCAAGCTGGAGTTTGAAGTACATTGTTTTCAAATATCAGCAATGTTAGGCATGTGTGCAACAGTTTTAAAGTATTGTACAGTGACAACTAAAGTCTCTGTAATGTTTATGTTGTACTATTACTAAAAAACTAGTGATGCACCGAATATTCGGCCGCAGAAAATATTCGTCAGAAAAAGGCTAAAAATGCATTTTCGGCCTATTCGGTTTCGGACCGAATAGGCAGAAAATATATCACCGAATAGTGTATGCAATTAATGCATTCAAAATGGCTGAATAAACGTTTTATGGACCCATAATAGTGATTATTATTTCAGTTTAGCCATAACCATTTCTTTTGCCATAAATCAGGTAGCTTTAAGGTGCAGACAGCAATGGTAGGAAAAAGATATATAATATTAATCATATTCGGTTTTCGGCCAACTGCACCTTTCGGTGCATCCCTACTAACAACGATCTAAAATAAATCCAATCCAAGTCCAAATCCAATGCATTCTGCCAACTTCGGGTACAAATTTGTCACACTTGGCCAATAGAAGTCTATATGTAGAAGAGCCGCCATTCATGGCCCCATGAAGTGAACGGAGTTGTCAAACTCTCTCTCATGGCGCTGCAGCCAGTAGTCTGTGTGGATAAACCCACTACAAGCACATCTACAACATGCCCACCGGCATCATGGAGCACGTGTGATACTCGGTGCATGTGTAAACCATAGAGCTATAAAGGATAGAGACCGTACTGGAGCGTTACCCCCGCCCCCCAGGTATTCATTTCAGTGGAAGTTGCTCAGTGGCGTTTTGAAGCACCCGGAAGACTGCCGGAAGTATAATTATAACTCAATGGCTCGAGCGAGCGGAAGTTTAGCCTAGCTTAGCCCCGGACCTCAATTTTGAGGTCCAGGCTTACGCATGTGACGTCATGAACGTCCGTCCAGCTCCATTAAAGTGCTGCAATTCCACATTTCGCCAGTAGGTAGTGGCATCTTCAACGTTGGATAGGGGGGGGGGGCTTGGGGGTGTAAACGCACCATTAGGTTTATCCCATGTTACTTCTGATTGTGACAGATTATTTTTTATTTTCTATTATTGTAGTATATATTGTTTTAAGGATGAATACATTTGTATTATGCCATTTGTCTTAAATTAAGAAGAGAAAATAAAAGTTAGTGAATTCAAAGACATGACTATTTTGGATTTACATTTTCTTTATGCAAGTCGTAGAACTGGTCAATGGCATTGAATGTATAGAAATGTTTATCACATTAAACATCAACAATGACTATTACATAACATTTATTACAATTTATTTCATGGTCAAAACGTTATAAAATAAACACTTCCCTTATACACGGCGATTTATTTGTTTTTGTAACATTGTGTACCGAGTATGCAAGGAAGACATTTGAGAAATCTTTACAGGATGAGTTTAAAAGGAATGTGATTTTTCAACCAACAGTTGTCATATTTGCTAAAATCATTCAGTAAAACACAGTATAGAATATATTAACTACCTTGCTATCCTTCTGCAAAGAATGAAGCACTTTGTTTGTGCTAGAAGTACTCTCAGATGATGCTTCTTTCACTTTTGATGCCCAGCCTCAGTGACCCATTTGTTCTCTTCAAGAAATATATTTTACAGTATTATACAGCTATGCATTTCAATGGCCTAACAAGAACACACTTTAAGCATGGAGGCACATAAAACTTAGGTATTAAACTCACAATTAAGAAAAACAATTGTAGAAATGTATTTACATTGAGCGGGTGTAACATTTAGCCCCAGTCTTGATTTATAGGAATAGTCATGCTGTGAATGATTTTCACAAGGCATAAATGAAACTCTTTTACAGACAAACCAGCCTCCGTACACCAGGAATCAATGCCTTACTGCTGTCTTAAACAATGTTTCATCATGCTTCTCTGTAATGGATCACTAGTTGTTTTCAAAGCAAAGGTCAGTGACTGATTGTCCCTTTCAACAGACTATTGACCATAGTTACATGACCTATGTGTACACAGGTCACAACTTCAGTGGGCCTAACAAGGACGAGTAATCTCTTTAACATTTCATATCACTAAACCCAAGTTAAAACTATACTTGGTACGCTGCTTTTCCTCTACACAAACTCTTTGCCAAAAATAGCCAATATACAAACTCATTGTTGCATCAACACTTCTGCTATAGTCGCCCCCAGAATAGGACCGCTAGGGTCCATGTGGGACTCTAGCGTGTTTGATTTGATCCTGTTCTGAAAAGTCCTTTGTGCCATCGTTTTAAAAAGTGCTATACAAATAAATGTTTAATTATATTAAAGTATTAATAAATGCATCCTGTCTGGGTTTGAATACGGTCAAAGCAAACATAAAAAAGGTCCCTTTTTAACCACTTGAACAATTTGATCCCATTTTCAAATAAAACAGAAATGTAACAATATGGCTCTGCAAACTTTGTAAGATACTGAAAGAAATTAAAAAAAGTAAATCTTCATGAACTGCTCTGCCCTGCTTACAAAGAGGACAGCCTTGTCAACGACACTACGGGTAGGAATCATACCTGATTCAATGCAATCAAGCGAGAAAACGCGTCTAGTTATTTCTTAGGGACAGAAAGCAAAATAAATAAACCATTGGTTAAGTCACCTTCATTTAGTGTTGCATTATAGCACCTTGATAAAGTATTATATCAAGTTGTGAGAATTGAGAATCAAACCAAAGCTGGGACGCTTTTGGAAGACATTCCTAGAGGTCACAGCAAGGTGTGGAAAGGACAAAGAAATTGTGAGAATTGCTTTGAAGAGGTCCGAGTAGGCGAGTGCACGTCTCACGCATGTGCACAGGGCTACAATCAAGATATTTCTAATCTTTCCAATTACACTAATTGCATGCTTCTAGAATTGATTGTAATAGTTTGAAGGTTACATTTAAAGCAAGATATTTTCCCCACCTCAAGGCTATATTACTCTCAAGGTTTAATGACCTCCAATGAATGTCACTCGTTTATATTGCTGCTCTTTACGATAGTGTTGTAAGGGTGCTCCCGGGTTTCACATTTATCAACAATTCGACATTTTTGTACATTCATCTTCGTCTACAGCTGAGCGGTGAAGTGGAACAGTGTCTGTGTAAACAGGTCGTCTCCTTTAGTGCATTCATAACGGCATGGGAAGTTGAGGATTCATCACAGTCTTACTGTTTGTCGAAATGTCCAACGATCAAGACTATATCAGGGCATCGTTTTCAGTCCTCCGATTTGCCTTGGGTCTTGTAGGCCTGCTTGCGGAGATGAGCCTCGATCTCCTCGCGGAACACGAGCATGCCCAGGTGGGAGTGCGAGGCCTCATTCATGGCTTTGGACTGAATGCACATGCGGTATTGCTCCGGCGTCAGCTCGTCCGCACACTGCTTCTCATGCCAAAGGTGGAAGAGGCCCGACACCGGTGTCCGAATAACGATCAGCTCACTCCGGAGATATTTTCTGTACAGGTGGACATCTTCTACGCCCCAGCCTTTTACTTCGAGATCGAACCCACCTGGAAGGTGAAAGAAAATGGGGAAAATGCGGTTTAATACTTCATATTTATGATCAGTGGTGTATATCTTAAGCCAAACGGTCCCAAGTCTTGTCATTATGATGACAAATTGCTTACCGATATTTAGAAAATCTGACCGATACTGACAAGTCATTCCAAAGCCAAAATCTCTCCAGAATCCTGCATCCTTCTTGTGAATCTATTTGAGGAGACAGATTATTATGTCAGATGTCACGTTTAAACTGATCTTTTAGTACATCATCACTGAACAGAAATGAAAGTAAAAAAAGAACAATTATGCAATATTTCTCAAAATCAATCATGAAAAGGTTGTTCGTACCAGCTGGAGTTCAATGGGTGGAGCCAGCTCCAAATTTCCATAAACAATGGCAGGATTATACAGACTGAAGACAACTGGATAGAAGACTTTCTTGTCTGCAGAACACAAAAGCAAGCAGCGTTCAGTATATTATTATGTGACAGCGCTGACACTCCCTAATGTCGGTAAAATTATTCACCCACACCCATTTAGACCTGAGGATACATCCGTGTCACCTTTAGCATTTAACCGTTATTTTAAACGCATCATTGCATAATATTATGAATTATGTTTCTTACATTTTGAGACACGAGGAGCTATTGAAAAATAGCAGATCTACAAGCTCAGATGAGCTTGTATATCTAATTTTTTTTTATCGTGAAAACGTGCAAATCTTTGAATATATATAATTTTTTTGTGGTGCTCGACATGTTTGAGGACCACTGATGTAGGTTTTTCACAAAACTGTCAGGATTTAGAAGACATTTTGTAGAATCAGGTCTGAATGGGTTTTATAATGGGATGAAAGCTGTACGCTGGTTAACCCATTCTGGGCGGGAACCCCTTTTGGTGTTTTAGCTATTAGAAAATAGCAGATCTACAAGCTCGTAGCGCACCACCGAGTGGCGTGCTTCCGTGCTACGAGCTTGTAGGTCTGCTATTTTTGAAAAATCGTGAAAATGCGGCAAAAAAAAGACTTATTTTATTTCGATGTCAGGCCTAAATGGGTTAAGAGTTAAGACACCTACTGGGAACAGCGTGAAGACGACAGGCATTAAGGAGCTCCGGTGTGAAGTAGATGTCCACGTCACAGAAGAACATCAGGACGTCACCCCTCTTCCAAGCACGGGCTCCGATGTCAAGACCCCGTCCTCTGGAGAACTCCTCGTCCACTGGGACCAGGGTGTAGTTGGAGAAGCTTTCTTCCCTAAAACAGTTTAGTTTGTTGTAAATCAAATTAAAATAGACTTCAGAGTGCAATGGATTTAACCTCTTGGACACATTAACCCATTTTGGGCGGGAACCCCTTTTGGTGTTTTAGCATTATGTTATACTTTAGATATCGAGCTTGTAGGTCTGCTATTTTTTTGAAGAATCGTGAAAAGTGTTTGAGAACGACTGACATAGAAACATAGCTTTTTCAAGAAAACAGTAAGGATTTAGAAGACATTTGTAGAATCGTTCCCAGGTCAAAATGGGTTAAATATTAAGGTTAGGGGGTGGGCGATATGGTCATAAATGATCATACCGTGATACAATGTCTCCACGATATGAGTTTTCAGAGATATCGTGATACAATGAATGCGCATTCTATGATTTGCAGTTCTATAACTTCATTTATACTTTTGTAGAAAGACGTTTCGTTTGATTTCGCCAAAATTAAAAAGTATTTAGGTCTAAATGTTCTGTTACTCCTTCTTGTAGGAGTGTACCGTTAAGTAACTTGAACAATAACCCTAAAGAATGCATGAAAGAATATCGTGTATCGTGATTCTGCTTGAAAAGATATTGTGATATTATATTTTTCCATATCGCCCACCCCTAAAGATAAGTCATTATCTTGAAATGAAATGCAAATGCAATGCAATGAAACACACCTGGACAGTTTCTCCAAAGAGGACTTGACTTCTTGTAAACCCTCTTGTCCAAAGTAGACTACGGTCAGATGCACTCGCCGATCCTGCTGTATACACACTTCCCTAAAAACATTGATATGGATATTCAAAACAATCAAAAAGTCATTGCATTTGTGGAAACCCCCATAAATGTATTTAAAATAATAATGGTAATATAATTTATAAACTTTTGGATCAGACAATATACGCCCTGAGAGCAGAGCACCATTATCATCCTTGTGACACAAGCAAGAGATGGCCATCTCGCAATTAAGCAATATTACACGAGAGGGTGTGGTTTAACGTGATTATTGCCACGACAGTGATGCGGTCAGGAACGAGACGTAGTCGAGTTCCGCAAGCATCACTGAAGTGGCAATAATCACGTTAAACCACACCCTCTCGTGCAATATTGCAATTATACAGTTATAATTATACAGTTACCCTTAAAACTAAGAAAATCGCTGAGAAAACTTTTTTTTTAATGACAGATGTAGTCACTACGACCACAAATGTCCCTAGACTAGCTAGCCTAGCCACCGACTTTGCTGCACTCTGGGAAGTGGTGAGTGGTGCTCGTTTTATCCACGGCTAGAAGGCTGTTTCAACCAATCAGATTGCTTCCTCGAAACGACCTGTGGTATAATAAACATGGAATGTATGACCGACGGAAATCACCTGAAGCTGTGCAGGAACTGCGAGAAGGTGTCTGTCCTGCCCGCCAGCGGCACGATGATGTTGATGACGACCCCCGACGTTTCCACGGACGTGCTCCGGACTTTCATTAGAGGGCCGAACGGACGGAACAGCGTGACGTGACGGAAGCTGCTGGACTCCTCCTTGGCGAAGAAGAGCTCATAGAGCGTGCCTTTGTCCCGCTCTGTCCTGTACAGTCCTGAAGGCAGAATAATACACATGTTAGACCATTGGAACAATCGAATACCTTAAATGTCCATTATTATTCTTAACCCATTTAGACCTGAGGACGCATCTGTGTCACCTTATAGCTTTAACCGTTATTTGAAACTTTATCTGTTGATAAAAAGCAGATCTACAAACTTTTTATTTTTTTATTATTTACTTTTTATTTTTGGTTCAAATCTTTGAATATATTATTCTTTCACAGCAAACGTTTTTAACCCAAATCTTTGCTTATGAAACGTTGGAACGACCAACGGCCAAATACGTCTGATAAAAGGAACACAGGTTTTTCAGAAAACATTCAGGATTTAGAAGACATCTGTAGAATCTGTTCTCAGGTCTTAATGACTTAATGTCGTTTATTGTAAACTTGTGTGTAGCTGACGCCTGACGGTTTCTAATCCGCATCATGCGGGCGTTACCCTCGGTGAAGTGACTCTCTGTGTAGAGCTGTCTCTGCATCGGCACGTCGTCCTCGACCCCGTCCTCGTCGTCGGGGTTGTTGATGATGTCCAGCGCCGCCTCCACCACCTCCACCAGCTCGTCCCGGCGGTCCTTGCGGACGGGCTTCTCCTCCGGATGCCGAGTCAGTCCCATCTCCAGCTGGTACACCTTGGACGAGGTGAAGCTCTCGAACGGCACCAGGGCGTACTCACTGGTGGGAATCAGAATCTTTATCAGGACGGGGAAACCCCTTGGTGTTTTAAGCATTATGTTATACTTTAGCTATTGAAAAATAGCAGATCTACAAGCTCATAGCGCAGCACCGAGCTTGTTCCACACACACACACAGCACACTCGTAGGGTCTTTCTTATCTTATTTACACTAAAAATATTTATTCATGTTTTTTAATATTGCATGATATGAATATGAACAGAAAGGACTGTAATGTCAATTGTTTCTGTATTCTGTTATGGGATGTGCCAAAGTGGCATTACACGAAAATAAATATTTCATTCATTCATATACAAGCTTGTTTCACAAACGGCACCAACCATAGGGTCTCTCTCATCTTATTTACAGGCTGTACAGCCGTACAGCCAAACGGGGTCTCTTTTCCACAAGAAAAAAACATATATATAGTACCTGGGCAGGCGCGCACCCGTGTTGACCTCGGCCTTGTCGATCTGCGAGTGGAGATACTCCAGCAGGTCGCCCGGCTCCTGGTCCTTGTTGGTGTCGGAGAGGCCCTGCACCCCGGGGAGCTCCTTCTTCTCCTGCAGCGCCTTGAGCTTCTCGCTCATCTCCTGCAGCTCCTGCTTGAGCTGGGCGATCTGACGCTTGAGGCTGGTGGCGCGGCTCAGGTGGCGCTCGTCCTGCTCCTGGAGCAGCGCCTGGTAGTAGTCCTTCCCATAGGGCTCGCCCCCCAGGCCGGGCAAGACCAAGCTGACGTCCGCCGGAGGGGTGCACTCCAGCAGGTAGGCGAAAAGCAGCAGCACCAGGAGCAAGAAGAGGCCCAGGAACAGCCAGCGCGCCCGGCCCTGGGGCGCCAAGCCTCGCCTGGGCATCTCACACTGGCACACAAGCTAAAGCCAGTAAATCTTCTGCATTCCCTTTTCCCATCCAGGCCCCTTCAAAGTGAATTCATCACTCAACCTATGTGATTATGTACCCGCCTACACATTGTCTCGGTAGTAATGTCCACAGACTCCACACTGGTGAGCGCTCTTCGTTAAAAGTTTATGCATATTTTCAAGTTAAAAAAAGAAAAGAAAACTAAAAGGTCAAAAAGAAATGTGCATCTCTTGACTCACTCAATTTGCAGCTCTCTGAAGCAATAGATGTCTCCCTAAAACAGAAAACAAATACAATTTAGTGACAGGCAGTGACTGTTACTAACTAAACCTCCATGCAAGCATCATCTTTAAACTCAGAGTTATTAGATGCCAGAGCCTGTGTGTGTGTGTGTGTGTGTGTGTGTGTGTGTGTGTGTGTGTGTGTGTGTGTGTGTGTGTGTGTGTGTGTGTGTGTGTGTGTGTCTGTCTGTCTGTCTGTCTCTCTCACACAGTTCTTTTGGATTTCTAATGTGGTCAAGACAAAAAGTGGGAGGTTAGCAGTTAGGTGCTGCGTGGGCCCTTGTCTTCCTGGGAAAAAATGTTCTACCATACCCATTCAGCCAATTTCGGTAGTCACAATTATTTTCTCGATCATCACTGGTCAAATAAATGTTGCTGCCTAGCAAATAGGAATTCATAACTCGTATTACAATCTTTTTAAAGACGAATGGGAAGTGAAAAGGGCAAAAACAGAGGCAACAACATCGCTTTCGATAGCATAATCCAGCTAGCTGCTGCTGCTAGACAACAGTCCGTTCCTTCATCATGAGAGGAAATCTGGAGAGCAGACACTCGTCATGTTCTCAGCAGTTTACATGGATTTTAATTCCGTCTCTCAAAGACATACTCTTTGATATAAAAAGGCATGGGGAATAATTGTCTGATTTATAATAAAACAAATCTTAAAATAGGTTAAAATTTGATGACTGATAGTGATTGAGTACACCAACATAATCGAAGACAACCCCTCAGAAATAATACGTGACAACTTGACAAGGCAACACAGTTTGTGTCTGAAATGAAATCTCAGTTATCTCACCACCTCACCTGTATAACATAATGGCTCTGCTGCATATGCTCTTTGTTCCCCGACATTCGCGAAAAACTGTTGCCATCCAATCTTCTACACTTTGTACACATACACAATGAATGTCAGCACAAGAGTGCTCTGTGAATTTCCACGGATGTAATTCAGACTGGGGGAAGAAAAAAAGGGAGACTAGTCTACGTATTATTTTGAAAGATCCAGACCGGAAGTCCAGCTGCTAAAGCTCTCTGGCTGCGCCCCACCTCTTGGTGTTGCCAGGTTTTGCGAGAGAAACAAGCAACCAGGTCTATGAAAATAAGCCCAAAAGAAGTGACTTGTCATCCATCCATCTTTAACCGCTTATCCGTACTCGCGTCGCGGGGGCAACAGCTCCACCAGAGAGCTCCAGACTTCCCTCTCCAGAGCAACAGTAATTTCCTCCTGGGGGTTCCTGGGGCGTTCCAAGGTCAGTGAGTCGATGTGTTTCCTCCAACTGCGCCTTGGTCTGCCCCGAGTTCTCCTCCCAGTGAGACGTGCCTCGAGGACCTCCCTAGGGAGACACTCGAGAGGCATCCTAACCAGATGCCCGAACCACCTAAACTGGCCCCTTTCCAGGTGAAGAAGCAGCGACTCTACTCCGAGCCCGAGTCTCTCTCGTGTGACTGAACTTCTCACCCTATCTCTAAGGGAGATGCCAGCTAACTAGTTTCGGCCGCTTGTATTCGCGACCTAAAGGTCCTTTCAAACAGGCAGCGATTAACGCTGCGCACCTAGTAATTCATTTTCAATAAGACCTGCGTTTTTTTTCTGCACGCGCAGAGAAATCGAGGGGCGACAACGCAAGCGTATTTACGTGGGCGCAGTCCCGTGAAATTGTTGCATGCATGCTCGTTTCGTGCACACACCGGCGCAACTGACTAGACCTGGACTTTTACGCTTGCGTTGTCACGCCCCTCTTCAGTAGACCTGGAGCAGACCTGTCGTTGATCCTGGCGACAACGTCTGCGCTTCCCGTTTGAATTAAGGAGTCAAGGGATTCGCATGTCTTAATGACAGTTGGTAGGGCGTTCCACATTTTGGTGGCATAGGAGCGAAAAGAATTTAGTCCCTTGTTTGTGCCGAATCTGGGTTGTACATGGTTCGTTGCACTCCCTCTGGTGTTGTGGGTGTGGACTTCGTTAACATTAAGGAAGTATCTAGACAGGTACATGGGTATCTTGGTGGTGTATCGAATCTTGTGGACCAGACCCATTGCAAGATGCTGTACTCTGTCGTCGACCCTAAGCCATTCCAGCCTGTCGAAGTGGGCAGGGGTGAGGTGGGTTCGGGGGGCTAGGTCAAGTAGGAGCCTGACCAGTTTGTTTTGGGAAGTCTGGAGCCTGGTTTTAAGGGCCTTTGAGGTGCTGTGGTACCAGGAGGTGCATGCATAGTCAAAGAAACCCTGTACAAGGGCTCCTGTTAAGGTCTTCAAGGTGTTTTTGTTGACCAGTGAGGAGATCCTGTAAAGGAATCTTGTTCTATGGTTGACCTTTTTGATTACGTTGGTGGCCATTTTATCACCGGAAAGATTAGCCTCCAGGATGGAACCTAGGTAGGTAATTTCATCTTTACGTGTGATAACACTGTCACCCACTCTAACCAAGAAGCCATTTGCCTTGCTGAGATTACTATTAGAGCCAAAGAGAATGGATTCAGTTTTTCCCAGGTGTAAAGATAGTTTGTTATCAGCGAGCCAGGTGCAGATTCTACCGAGTTCAGAGCTGAGGGCCTTTTCAACCTGCAGTTTGTTCCTGTCCGAGACTAGAAGTGCCGAGTCATCTGCGAACAGGAACAAGTTGCAGTCACAAGCTGAAGTCATGTCGTTAACATATATTAGGAACAGTAAAGGTCCTAGTATGCTCCCTTGTGGAACGCCACAGCTCACTGGGAGGGGGGGGGACAGTATTCCATTCACCTCCACCATCTGTTCTCTCCCCTCCAGGTAGGATTGCATCCAGCTCACTGATGTGCTATCGAAACCAATTGCCTTTAGCTTGTTAACCAGTATGGAGTGGTTCACGGTGTCAAAAGCCTTTTGGAGGTCCAGCATGACCATGCCACAGTATTTGCCAGCATCCACCTCATGTTTGATGTGGTCGCTCAAATAGAGAAGGCATGTGTCAGTGGAGTGGGATGTTCTGAAGCCAGATTGGAACTCGTACATTCATTTATTAGTGGCAAGATACTTTTCAACCTGTTCATAGACTATTTTTTCCATCACTTTCGAGATGGAGCTAAGAATAGAAATAGGGCGGTAGTTGCCGGGGTCTAATTTACTCCCTTTCTTGTGCAAGGGGGTTACTTTGGCCAGTTTGAAATCTTGGGGGACCTGTCCCTGTTTGATGGAGAGGTTTACTATGTGGGTGATGATTGGAGCTATAGAGATGGCTGAGTCTCTGAGAAATTTGGAGGGAATATTGTCATGGCCTGTGGCCTTGTGGGGTTGGAGGGCACTCAGTTTCTTAATTACCTCATCTTTACAAACACCTAGGTTTCTGTAGAAGGTTGTAATGTGCTCTACACCAAAGAGCCCAGAGTGGGAGGGCAGTTTGTTAACCATGACCATAGGTGAGAGTAGGAACGAAGATTGCTCTCTTGTCCCTGGCATAGAATATTTTCAGATGTGGGTCTGCAGACATAGGCTACATAATTATTTTGGGGGTCATAGTCTTAGACATGAAAATGTTTGAGAATCAATGTTTGAGAATCACTGGCCAAAATAAGCAACTCCACTTCAGAAACAAGCCCCAAAAACCTGCAATATTTACAAGCAACTTTACAGAAAACAAGCACAGTCACTTATTATAAGCGGACATGGCAACACTGCCACCTCTAAAAAAACAAAAACACCAGGCGACAGTTTATTCGCGAATCGCGAGAAAGTGAGCTAAGCTAGTAGTCAGGCACTGTGTGAGAAATCACTTACCTAATGATGGTGTCACTGTCGCCCGTTGCCTTTATTTTAGATTATGTATGACATAATACATGTGGTCTGGTGTGGTGTGGATGATGTGGTGCCGCACAGGTGGTGGTCATCTCACTCAGTCAGAAAGAACACGCGGCAGCTTGAACAAGGTGGACCCTCTTGTAAACAAGTGTAATGCCTGTCATTTTCTGACAGTTTTGTCCCTGTAAAAGACAAAACAGCAAAAAAAAATCTATTTTAGCAAAATAACCTCAGTATAACTAAACCTAAACCTAGCATAACCTCAGTATAACTATGCCTGCCCGAGAGCCAATCAGACTGGTCTATCCTAGAGCTGGGGTGGGATTCATGATAATCACAGGCTGTGACACCGTCTCCACACCATAGCGCAAAACATTCTTAAGCTGCGCACTTCTTAAGCTGCGCGCAGCTTAAATTCCGAGTTTTTAGACAGCTGGTGGATGGAAATTAAGCTCCACCTCCGCCGAAGACTTGAGCGGAGGAGAGCGTTTCCGGGAATCTGGCCGTCGCGCAAGTATTCGGCGGAGGTGGAGCTTAATTTCCATCCACCAGCTGTCTAAAAACTCAAGCTTTAAGCTACGCGCAGCCGAGAACGTGCGCAGCTCTTTCGACCATGTGGCAGCACCTTGAGATGCCACGGAACAATCACAGAAAAGTGATTTCGCAAACTGCTTCCAGTCTTAAAGTAACCAATCGGAGTGCTGTTACTTATCGCGTCATCAAGCAGCATGCTCAATGCTCATACTACAAAATCATGTATTTCTGACTCCTGTGTGTCAGTGCTAGTGGTTCTCAATTTTTTTAATTTCAAAGAGCCCCATAACTCGTGTTATGTCTTTAAGGCCAGGAGTGGCCCAGATGGTAATGGGCTCTAAGGGACACTTCGATGTAAAATTGGCTATTTTGTCCAAAATGTAAAAAATATATATTATAATAAAATATATTTTTATTTTTTATATTATAAAATAAAAACTTGCCCAGATGTCCCTAGTGCCCACACTGTATCCGACCAGATCCCCACAAACCATATATGGTACAGAAAGTATGTTTAAATTGTGTGAGACAGGTAGCCAGTGCTGAGGCGTAGTCAAAATAAATGTTGAGAGATATGTTTACCGTTATCTAAACTTTAGAAATACCCATTTCTATTCTACCGCTTGGAATCTATGGTTTGCCTTCTATGCAGTTTACATGTGAAGAACTTGGTGTTATACTGTATTTTAATTCTAATGCAAATTTCCAATATCCAAAAAAGAAGTCAAAGAACTATCCAGAATTGTCCTGTAGTGATTTGACTTGAAACATTTGGTTCCATTCATACTCTCTCAAGTTAAATCAACACTCAGGTTTCTACTTTGTAGTTTTATGGGTGCTATCATTCAGTTTATTTTATAACATGAGGCAAAAATGACTTTACCCTATAATCTTATACATATTTCTATTTTCAATTGCCGGTCTTTTAGGCCAATCTTAGGCCTATGTGCTAAAGGTCAGGTCAAGGTCCCTCTTGCGGGTGCCCGCTGGCCTAGGCCTAGCGGTCCAGGCACAGGCTCATAGTACCACATACTGTAGGTACATGTCCAGTCTCTCTCTCTTTGTTTCCTGTCTCTCTCCTATCAATAAAGGCAGAAAAGCCCCCAAAAATATCTTTAAATTAAAACCTTCTCATCCAAGCAGGCAGCAGATATGGTCACTGGTTGACATTGGAATGAAACATACCGTAACATACCGTATTCCCCTCACCATTGACCATTTTTTGATGAATTGAACATGGTGGACCCTCTTGTAAACAAGTGTAATGCTTAATTGGGTCGTCCACTCACAGTTAACAGTCTTTGTATTGAGTTTGTGCTTGAAATGTACTGTAATTCTGCAAACTGTTAATAAATATTTCAATCAATCAATCAATGACATGCAGCTGTTTGATGTACCCTTCAGCCAATGAGCCATGAGAGGGGCGTGGCATGTTCCCTTCTCCCGCGCGTAACCAGTGTTGCCACGTCGGCTTATTATAAGCAACCTTGGGCTTGTAATTGTAAATGTTGGTAGTTGCGGGGTTTTTTGTAGTTTAAAGCATGGTTTAAAGTTGCTTATTTGGGCTTGTTGTGATTCTCACAACCTCACACATTTCTCACACGCGTTGCATTGTGAGCTTGTAGATCTGCTATTTTCAAATAGCCTAGTCAGGCTTCTTTTGGGATTGTTTTTATGTTTCCTCCGAAGTGGAAAGCCTGGTGAGGCGAGGTTAGTTTTTATGGACCTGGTTGCTTATTTCTCTCACACAATCTGGCAACACTGCGCATAACTCCAGTGCGTACCCAGCGTAGTGAGCGTACCCATGCCGGCTGTGTTTGTTGTTGTGTTTACGTTTGGGAAAGCCTAGTAAAGGGTGCTTGTAAACACATTTTAAGTGAGTTGTATTACATGATGGGTTGCGAAGTACATCGCCAGCCCATCTGATTTCGCCATCATATTCTCTCTTCATTGTAGGTTATATTTATTTACCTCGTTGCAGCGCTGTGATCATGGCAGGAGTTATCCGGAGGCTGGATGAAACCGTTGTCAATCGGATTGCTGCTGGAGAGGTCATCCAGCGTCCTGCTAACGCCATCAAAGAGATGCTAGAGAACTGGTAAACCCTCAAACTATACGCCACTTTTTCCATAAGCTAAAGTTGACCATGCAACCATAAATGCTAATTCTCAAGTGTTATAATATTTCTAATTTTTGTATTTTATTACTAGGAAATACCCACTGTTTTTTTTTTATATATCACCATTTGCCACATATGTGACAGACTTGCTTGTATGCAACATCACATTTGTGTTTTTCGGTGTCACAGTTTAGATGCCAAGTCAACCAACATTCAGGTGACAGTAAAAGAGGGAGGACTGAAGCTCATACAGATACAAGACAATGGCACTGGCATCAGGGTAAGACCGTGTCAGACGGTGTTATCAATCAGGTTTTATCTCTGATAATGCCTACTGTTGATTCACACAACCATTAACCTGTGTCTTTTTGTTGTCTTTTGTCAAATCAGAAAGAAGACATGGAAATAGTGTGTGAACGGTTCACCACCAGCAAACTTCAGACTTTCCAGGACCTTACAGCCATTTCAACATACGGTTTCAGAGGGGAGGTAAAATCAGTATTATATAGTCTTCTTGGCATTGTGTCAGGCTATAAAATGAGTGTAAAGTAAGTACATTTACTTAAGTAATGTACTGAAGTGAACTTTACTGGAGTGTTTCCATTTTTTATTCCTACTCCACTGGCACTACATCTCAGGCAAATATTGTACTTGTTTAGTTACTTTGCAGATGTAGATTATTCATACAAATACATACGAGTGTTGAATGGATAAGCTACCATAAAGTAATTCAAATCAGCCTCACCTTTACCAGCTGCAACATCACAAATACAATCCTCAGTACTCGTGATATATAATAATGACAGTTTGTTTACTGGATATACTTTATGCATTCATTGTTAATGCACCTCATATTTATTTGTGTCTTTGTACTTGTTTGTAGGCACTGGCCAGTATAAGTCATGTTGCTCATGTGACAATAACCACTAAAACAGCAGATGCCAAGTGTGCATACAGGTACATTAGACCCACATGTTTCATCACTCCTCTTGCTCTCTTGCACAAAGCAAGCTGCTGTTCTTTCTGCTCCTCATCAGTCTCCTTATTGTTCCCGTCGTTACTCAGAGCCAACTACAGCGATGGGAAACTCAAAAGCCCCCCTAAGCCCTGTGCTGGGAATCAGGGGACACAGATCCTAGTAAGTTCATTGGTAACACATGATGTTGTTTCAGAGAAGGATGCACTGCATATACTGTAACTGTACCTACCTACCTTTTAGAAGCATACAATATAAGGTTATCAATCCTGCAGGCGGAGGACCTGTTCTACAACGTGCCCACCAGGAGGAAAGCCCTGAAGAGCCCCAGTGAGGAGTATGGCAGGATTGTAGAGGTGGTCAGCAGGTCTGTCTGCCTGGCGTTTCTCCGAATGCCTCATGGTCATGGAGTTTGCCCGTTGGTTAATTGACTGGCTCATTCTTGTCATTTGTGTTGTCTCTGTTAATTCACAATGTTTTACAGGTATGCCATACACAACTCTGGGAAGAGCTTTTCCGTCAAAAAGGTGAGATAATCCCTTAAATCCAATAAAAATAGCCAATCTACACGAGTACACGCTCTATGAACTTGTAGCATATCCACTCCTATCAAAGCTACACACGCCCCAACATAACAATGTCAAGTTAAGACAAATTTGATTATGTCCAAATATCACGAACCGTGTCCCAATGGTCTGAAAACACAAATTTATTTTGTATTTAACCAAAGTTAAATACAAAGGAGCCCAAATTATGTTTGTATGTTTGATCTCAACTACTGTGGACTATTCTTGATCAGCATTACTAGAAAATACAGGGAGAATAGGCTCACACAGGTATGACTTAACTTTAGACTTATCTGAGCTTCAACTTTGTCTTGTCTTGTCTTTTTTTCTTCAGCAAGGAGAGACTGTGGCAGATGTCAGGACCTTACCCAACGCATCCATACTGGATAATATTCGTGGGGTATTTGGCAACGCAGTCAGCAGGTACAAATCATGCTCTGCTCTGATTGCCCGTACTGTTCAGTATGAGTGCTTTCAGGTGGAATGAATAACAGTGACGTTGGTGGTATGTGTTCTGTTCCCACTTCCCAGGGAGCTGATCGAAGTGGGCTGCGAGGATCAGAAACTGGCCTACAAGCTGAAAGGCTATATCTCCAATGCAAACTACTCGGTCAAGAAATGCATTCTCATCCTCTTCATCAACCGTATGTAGAACAGTCGGTCACATTGTCCGAATGTTGTGGCTAACATTGTGTTATACACATATTGAAAATATGTCGACTACAAGCTCTTAACACATCGTAGCGAGCTTGTACCGGTAGATCTGCTATTTCCGCTAATTTTGAAAATGTTATTATTTTTTTTTAAGTTTGAAAATGTTTGCCTATTATGATGTTACTGTACCTCCAATAGAAGCACATGGTTTTCAGTGGTCTCCCTCCAATAGAAGCACATGGTTTTCAGTGGTCTCCCTCCAATAGAAGCACATGGTTTTCAGTGGTCTCCCTCCAATAGAAGCACATGGTTTTCAGTGGTCTCCCTCCAATAGAAGCACCTGGTTTTCAGTGGTCTCCCTCCAATAGAAGCACATGGTTTTCAGTGGTCTCCCTCCCGCAGATCGTCTGGTGGAGTCGGTGGCCTTGAAGAAAGCCATTGAGACGGTTTATGCTGCATACCTGCCCAAGAACACCCACCCCTTTCTTTATCTAAGGTAAATAAATCTAGGTATTTTGTATTCCTCGATAGAAGCCATTGTTGTTAAATGCCCTTTGGGTTTACCCACCTTTTTTGTGCTACCATAGCCTCGAGATTGCCCCGCATAACATCGACGTGAACGTCCATCCCACAAAACACGAGGTGCACTTTTTGCATGAAGACTGCATCGTTGAGAGTGTTCAGAAACACGTCGAGAGCAAACTGCTGGGCTCCAACTTCTCCCGCACGTATTTCACACAGGTATGGCATGACTAGTGATCCAGGTACAAAAACCTGGGCTCCAGATGGTCCCCAGCTAAATGGAGAGTTGGTAACCAAATGGACCCTTATTAGATCTTTAACTCTTGAGCGTAAAATGAAGCCATCAATTTACGCTCAAGAGTTAAATTAAGCAATATTACACGAGAGGGTGTGGGTTAACGTGATTATTGCCACGACAGGGATGCGGTGAGGAACGAGACGAAGTCGAGTTCCGCAAGCATCACTGAAGTGGCAATAATCACGTTAACCCACACCCTCGAGTGTAATATTGCAATTATACAACAGTTACCCTTAAAACTAAGAAAATCGCTGAAAGAATATATATTTTTAATGACAGATGTAGTCACTACGACCACAAATGTCCCAAGAAACTAGCTAGCCTAGCCACCGAGTTTGCTAGCGCTCTGGGAGAACAGAGCAGCTGAATTCTTTGTTTTGATTAGCTGGTGAATGGTGCTGGTTTAACCCACGGCTAGAAGGCTGTTTCAACCAATCAGATTGCTTCCTCGAAACGACCTGTGGTATAATTCTTGTTAAACATCTGCATTACTTAACTTACACGAAGTCTACACAAATTAGAGGATGTAAAATAATTGTTTGGCCATTATCTCTCCTATGGTACCACATCAATACAGCATGGAATTGTGGACAACATCTTATCCAACGATAACATTCTTTGGTTTTGGGTCTGAGGGGCTAAATCTCATCAAATGGTGGTTTGTGGCTGAAATGCTGAATAAATAAGGGACCTTGATGTGAAAAAGGTTGAAAACCACTGCGTTAGACTAATGGAAATCTTCCGACAATGTCTATCTTCATTAAATGTGAAAGGCGTATGATACCACAGCTGAGATCCTGCTCTATTGTGTGTGCAGACTTTGCTGCCAGGGCTGTCAGTCTCTGCCAGCAGTGAGGTGAAGCCCTCTTCTAGCACAACGTCTGAATCTGGCGAGCGAGTCTACGCTCATCAGATGGTGAGGACCGACTGTCGAGCTCAGAAGCTGGATGCCTTCCTCCAGCCAAAGGAGAAGGCAGCAGTGCCTGTCTCCAAATCGACGGGCACAAGCAGCGTGGAGGCTGGGACCAGCGCTCAGCTCTCTACCATCGATGTGGATGAGATGGACGATGCAGAGATGCTGGAGGCTGTGACAGGGCAGGAGGTGGGGGGTCCACAAGATGGCGGCATCGCCAACCCAGATCTTCCCAGGTATTGCCAGATTCCAAAGTTGTGCGTGCTCTTCTGTGTTATTGTCAGAACAGTGGATTTAAGATTATGGTGCAACTCTGTTGAATATTATTTATAATGTAGATGTTGTATGGTGATGTAACACAATAAGACGGCACAGGCAAAGTATCTTGAGGCGGTAGTGGCTCAGGGGTAGAGTGGCCAGGAGAGCAGCTGGATGGGAACCATGAGGTTCCCAGTTCGATCCAGGGCTCCCCCAGAGTTGGTGTCGAAGTGTCCTTGAGCAAGACGCTGAACCCCTAATTGCTCCCCATGTGCAGGTGGTGCCTTGCATGGTTTCCCCTGGCATCGGTGTATGAATGTGTGGGTGACTGTGCGTGGGTGAATGTAATGCACAATCTATGTAAAGCGCCTTGGATAAAGGCGCTATGCACCATTTTATATTGTGTGGTTTATATTCGAACACAGGAAGCGTCCCAGGACAGGACCAGAGGAAAAGGAAGACCTCACCGCTGCAGCGACACCCAGGAGGAGAATGATCAAGCTGATGAGTATCAAGGATCTAAGGGCTGAGATCACTGAGAAAACACATAAAGGTACACTTGCTGAAATCAGGGTTCCTACACATTCAAAATTCCATACTTTTTCCAGACTCTAATTTTGGGCCTGTGGGTTGCTCCCTTACACTATGCTGTGGCTTTCATCCGGCGCTCTTCCCTGGGCAGGGGACTCGGGGAAGCCCCTGGGCAGGGGACTCAGGGGAAGCCCCTGGGCAGGGGACTCGGGGGAAGCCCCTGGGCAGGGGACTCGGGGGAAGCCCCTGGGCAAGGGACTCGGGGGAAGCCCCTGGGCAGGGGACTCGGGGGAAGCCCCTGGGCAGGGGACTCGGGGGAAGCCCCTGGGCAGGGGACTCGGGAAGCCCCTGGGCAGGGGACTTGGGGAAGCCCCTGGTCCCTACCGCATGATTGGCCCCCCTCCCACTACTAGTAGGAAGTAATAGGGCGTCGCAGTCCTGCCCCCTTTCATGACAACGCCAGGCCCAGGAAATGAATCCCAATGCATTTGTCCTATAGACATTTCAAAAAGTATTTATTTAAAGACCTTTTAAGCGTTATACGAAGCCAACTCGAGTTGTGACAAATCATGACAACAAACACCAATATTTTGGACCAAACAAATAATTACAAAGAAAAACAGCAAGTGTTGTAACCTGCCTTAACCTGCCCCTTTCTGGCAGCCAGCTTGGTAGCATGCATCGTTTGTCATTAGACTCCCAATCCACACCTACCAGGTTCGAATCCCGCTGCCATCACAATTTTTCCAACTTTTTTTTGGCAGATAAAGTATAGTTTTAGAACGCGACGGAGGGGTGCCGTCTCAAGCGAATTTGAGCCACGAGACACCATGAGCACGCTAAAGCACGCAAGTTGTCATGTCGACGTTGTGGAATTTGCTTGAGCCGACTCCCACATCCCCATTTACACAAAGCCGACAATGCTCGCGAATGTGACCCATAACTAGAGGCGAAGCCGTTCCTCGTGCGTCACAGAAGGGGACGTTCGGTAGGTCAGAGGCAGCTTGGCATTAAGTCCGTTGCTGTATGTATACAGGTGTCCCTGACTGGTTGGTGATTCCAGCTTGTGGAATCAACAAGCTCCCCCGCCCAGTCCCCTGCCTGGGAAAACGGAACAGCAGTTATAGTCTGGAAACATGAATATTTTTCCATACTTTTCCAGACCTGGAAAAGTATAAAATGAAATTCCATACTTGCGTAGGAACCCTGTGAAATGTACGCAGTTCTGACCCGGTGATTTTACATAATATAAAGACAGAAAAAAATGAAATTAAATGCGTTTTCCATTCCTTCAGGTCTTCAAGAGATGCTCCAGAATCACTCGTTTGTGGGTTGTGTCGATCCCCAGTGGACGCTCATCCAACATCATACCAAACTGTACCTACTCAGCACCACCAAACTCAGGTCAGTACAAAAAGCCTGCTTCACTGTCTGCTTCCTCTCAGGCTGCAGAAACATCTCACTCATTCTATTTCTGGATTTTGTTTTGTTATCTATTCCAGCCAGGAGCTTTTCTACCAAATACTGATCTTTGACTTTGGCAATTTTGGTGTATTGAGACTATCTGTGAGTATCCAATTTAGATTTTATTTTGTTTGATTAGCTTATTTAAATTGCCAGTATATGAGGGATCCTAACCTTCCTGATGGATGGTTCTGTGTATTAGGAGCCCGCTCCACTGTATGATTTGGCCATGCTGGCGCTGGACTCTGAGGAGAGTGGCTGGACGGAGGATGACGGACCGAAGGAGGGCCTGGCTCAGTACATAGTAGACTTCCTGAAGAGAAAATCAGAGTTGCTGGGGGACTACTTCTCTGTGGAGATAGACCAGGTCAGTTGAAATGGCAGGGCGTTAAGTCTGTTGGTTAGACAATTTACCAATATTTGATGGGGCAGGGAAAAGAAGTCTGAATTCTCAATTGTAGGCTACTCTTGTTGTTGGTAATCTTGTAAGACTAAGCTTTGTGCTTTTATAGGAAGGAAACCTAACGGGGCTGCCGTTACTGTGTGCTTTATAGGAAGGAAACCTAACGGGGCTGCTTTGTGCTTTATAGGAAGGAAACCTAACGGGGCTGCTTTGTGCTTTATAGGAAGGAAACCTAACGGGGCTGCTCTGTGCTTTTATAGGAAGGAAACCTAACAGGGCTGCTTGTGCTTTTATAGGAAGGAAACCTAACGGGGCTGCTCTGTGCTTTATAGGAAGGAAACCTAACGGGGCTGCTCTGTGCTTTATAGGAAGGAAACCTAACGGGGATGCTCTGTGCTTTATAGGAAGGAAACCTAACAGGGCTGCTTGTGCTTTATAGGAAGGAAACCTAACGGGGCTGCTCTGTGCTTTATAGGAAGGAAACCTAACGGGGCTGCTCTGTGCTTTATAGGAAGGAAACCTAACGGGGCTGCTCTGTGCTTTATAGGAAGGAAACCTAACAGGGCTGCCGTTACTGTGCTTTATAGGAAGGAAACCTAACGGGGCTGCCGTTACTGTGCTTTATAGGAAGGAAACCTAACGGGGCTGCTTTGTGCTTTATAGGAAGGAAACCTAACAGGGCTGCTTTGTGCTTTATAGGAAGGAAACCTAACGGGGCTGCTCTGTGCTTTATAGGAAGGAAACCTAACAGGGCTGCCGTTACTGCTTGACAAGTACACCCCTGTTATGGAGGGACTCCCAATGTTCATCCTGCGTCTAGCCACCGAGGTAGGATTCATTGCAGTCGATCTACAGTAGAAACAAAGTCATCTGAATTACGTTGACGGTTACTTCTGTTTGCTGTTGAGCAGGTGAACTGGGACGATGAGAAGGAGTGCTTTAGAGACTTTAGTAAGGAGTGCAGCCAGTTCTACTCCATCAGGAAGCAGTACATCCTGGAGACTGAGCCTGGAGATGAGCAGACGGTATGGAGAAAGACACGCATTTAACATTGGATAGTCACTGTTGGGTAGAAACATTTTCATGTCAAACTTTTCAGAAAATGGTAAAAAAAAATAATACTGAAATGTAAAATTACTACAATGGTTCCATTGGATCCATTTAATTGTTTAAATATTAATTTATAAAACCCACAGACTTAACAAGTTGCGTGCGGGAGAAGGATTTCTACGTGGTTCAAATCTCAAACGTCACGTGCGGGAAAGGGATTTCTACGTTTACCACATGTTTTTATTGATTACTTTCAATCGTCTTTCTACACACCCGGGCACTTTATCAACTAGCATTGGATGATAGCACAACACTCCGATCACGTGATAAAAACAAAATTGAAAAAAATGCCTCTCCCCCTCCCTTCCTGAAAACGGCACGAGAGGCAGCCCCCGGCCCGTATTGTCACGTAAAGGCTGCTCGGAGTCTCCCATGCATCTCGGGGCAAAAGAATGGCTTCATAACCAAGCTAATCGTGTCGCTGCAACAAGTCTTCTTTCTCTTTGTTTCAGGGTGGGCAGGGCTCACTCCTCTCATGTGACTTTCAACGGAGGGGTTGTGTGTGTAATCTGATCCGAGTGACTTCAGTGTCTCTCCGTCAGATTTCTCTCCTTTTTTCTTCTTATTCAAACAAAAAACGCACGGATTGTATCGCCTGTGCGAGCGGTTATTTCTTTATCATGATGATCAACGCCGGTCAGATAGAACATGGCAAATGTGTTGTGTTGTTTGGCAGTAATACTAACCGCCTCAAAACCACCTCGGAGGGAACTCACAGCGCGAGCACGGCTTTCCGAGTTGGAACGACACACAGCGTCTGACATAAAACCGCTTCTAATTAGGCTTTCTGTTCTAGAAGAGTACGCTACTACAAAAGCAGGTGTTACATAAAGTTGCATATCTCCAGAATGGAAGATGGTAAAATCACAATTTTCTTTTAAAATTAGAGTGGACAAGTTACGCTTTCTTTTGAGGTATGCTGTGTGATTCTCGCTATAAGAGAACATTTACTGTGGGCCTCAGACAAGGTCCTTCGTTCAATGCATCACCTTTAGCACAGGCGGAATAGCTCTGCTCAAAATGGCCAGCATTCAAATTGTTAAAATGACTTTCAATCTAGCATGCTTCTTTTGAGCCTGCTGGCAATTCGCTACTTTTGCATGATGTCATACAACAAAATAAAACATGAAATATAAAAAAGCAATTTAAGAAACAAAAGATTCTGCCCAACAGCGACTATATGTAATGCATGAATAACGCATGTGAGCAGACAAACTTTGTATTAGTCACAATACACATTTATCAGAACTGAATAACTGATATGTAATTTGTTCCCGTTTCAGGACAGCGAGATTAATTCATGGCGTTGGAAGGTGGAGCATATTATCTTTAAGGCTCTACGTAGCCTCTTCAGCCCTCCAAAGCACTTCAGTGAAGACGGCAGTGTGCTCCAGATTGCCAACATACCTGATCTCTATAAAGTGTTTGAGAGGTGTTGAAAAAGTTGACCGAATGTCAAGGTGCTGCCAAGTGTAAATAAAATAAATATTGTGAAATATTTCTCCAAATGTTTGACAATTATTTGGTGTAAAAATGGACAATGGAAATCACCTGTTCTGTCCTTAATAGAATACGATACAACTTTATTGTCAGCTTTCACCGAAATTTGCTTTGCGTCCATCACCGTTAAAGATACAGACAGGACATACACAATACATTACACAAGGTACATTACAGGAACAAGAACAATAGAACATATCCTCTTGGTTTACCGATTTTGGTTTAAAAGCAGAACAGACTGATGTACAAAAGAGTTCTTTAGCCTGTTCTTATATTTTGGGACTCTAAACCGCCTCATGGAGGGCAACATTTGATATTCATCATTTAAAACATGTAAGGGGTCAGAGGAGATGCTCTTCGCCAGTCTAAGCATGTTATTGATCTGGGCTTCTTTAAAGGAATGTAACACAACCTCGACTGGCCTACCAACAATTTTAGCGCAGATCTTAATTTGGCTATACAGTTTGTTCTTATATACCATTGATAGGCTGTTGAACCAGGCTGTGCTACAGTACAACATCACAGTTTGAACAACAGACGAATAAATTGTAACTGCGGACATGAATGTATTTGGATAGATAAGACTTAACCTTTAGATTTGACAACTAAACTGAAGTTTCTCAAAAAATGTGCAAATTCAATTCTGTGGGCCCTCTGATTAATCCTTAAAAATCTAACAACCATGGAATCCTCATTCAAAAAAAACGGGATGCACAAGCAGATTAGACACCAACATGCGGAAACGGACCAACATGCGGTCAACTGCTGCTCCCGTGCTTACGGTTATGGTTTGAGGTAGGTTGTCGGTCTAATGACAGTCTGACCAATAGTATGTATAAACTAAACCCTGTACCCAAAAAACTAAAATAACATCTACAAGCTCACACTGCGATGCTTTGAGCTTGTCCACAATAGTCCACAATAAAATAAGTGATTAGTCTTTGACGGCTTGTCATGCATTTGGTCAAAACATCTTACTACTTTCATTGAGCACAGATCTATAAATTGGTATATAATATTTAATCCTCATGAGCACCAGTGTAATCTAAACCTACCTTATTTCATGAAATGACAAGGCAACAATTCACATTGTATGTATTTTAAATATTATTTACAAAAAACTTTCAATGAAAGTATTTCAATGAAACCATAGCAGACACAATTGGTATTATATATTCCCAAATAATGGCTGCACCTTTTTAAATACAATATTCTGTACCAGTTAAAAACGTAGATTTGCAGAATGGTGAAAACCCTCAGTCTCAGCCATGAACGGTTTGGAAGCATCATTATTCATTCATGCAACTTATCAAAAAACAAAACAAAAGAATAGAATTTTGTGAATAACATAGTACAAAGCTTTGAAAAAATTAAGTAGTGATAACAAATCTCCCAGTAACTCTGTACTTTGAGTAAGTCGAGCTATTTCTCCAAAAGATGCTGGCTTAAAAACAGATCAGTTTTTTGCCTGTGCTACATTAGGTTTAGTTTGTAAAGTGTTTTTGGTTTGCTACACAACTTAAAGTGTTACAGCTGAAAATGGAAATGTGCTCCAGACATATGTGAGTCTGGCCTCTACTGGGACAGAAGGGCATTTCGGTTGGCCTTCATCTTCTCAAGGCGTTTTACTAGGTGGTTGTTGGTCATCTCCATCTCCTCGATCTTATCCAGGGATGTACGCAGCTGCAAGTGGAAAGAAATCGAGGAATTCACTGATAAAAATGACATACTATAGCATCTCTTCTGAAAGCATGAACTATAGTATGTCGTTTTTTGATGATTTTCATCATTTTTTAAAAATCCTTCACAATCATGAAAAACGACATACTATAGTATGTTTTCCGAAACCATGAACTCTAGTATGTTGTTTTTCATGATTTTGGAGGATTTAAAAAAATGATAATCATGAAAAAACGAAATACTATATAGTTCATGGTTTCGGAAGACATACTATAGTAGCCTATGTCGTTTTTCATGATTTTGAAGGATTTTTAAAAAAAATGATAAAAATCATGAAAAAACTACATAGGCTACTATAGTTCATGGTTTCGGAAGACATACTATAGTAGCCTATGTCGTTTTTCATGATTTTGAAGGATTTTTAAAAAATGATAAAAATCATGAAAAAACTACATAGGCTACTATAGTTCATGGTTTCGGAAGACATACTATAGTAGCCTATGTCGTTTTTCATGATTTTGTAGGATTTTAAAAAAAAATTATGAAAATCATGAAAGATTCATGGTTTTGGAAGACATGCTATAGTAGGCTATGTTGTTTTTCATGATTTTGGAGGATTTTTCAAAATGATGAAAATCATCAAAAAACGACATACTATGCTCTTTGAGAACCTCCTCAGCTTTCCATCTCTGCAGTGTTCTTCTCCAAAACATGATCCAGAGGGAAAGTCGACAGAGCTCAGCTGGGTTTGAACTCTCGACCTCTGGCTCACGTACATAGACATTACCTTAATACTGCATGGGAGCCACTGAGCTCTCTAAGATTCCTCATAGTTTGGCTTCTGTTTTAGGTTGTTCTTCTGGTTGTCACTTCAAATGGGGCCTTGGAATCATCTACAGAGCATCTTAACAGTGTTTGCAGTTCCATCACGTGTCTTTAGTGCTGTTATCATGGATGTTAGTCAGATAAAAGAGAGGAGAAACCATGAAAGAACACAGAGAGTGTGATAGCTCCCAGTGTTAAGTGTCTGTTCACAGACATAGTGGGTTCAAATCCTGCTCTATACTCTGAAACTTTACTTTGAAGAAAGAAGAAGATAAAAGCTCACGGAAATCTCACCCAGTCTGGCAAAGGTAGTGATGGTGGAGCGGATAGATCACTGATACCTGGATGTTTGCACTGCAGCACTCGCAGGTTCAAGTCTCATGCCACCACCACTTACTGGATCCTCTGAGAGACTTAAAAAGGAAAACAACTAAAGAGAAAGATAGAGAAGTAGATTGGAGTTTCTAGGTGAAAGTGTTTCTTTGACGTGCCAAAGTCTGCCATTGACCCCCATTATAAATTTCTCAAAATTGAAAGCACTATATTTCTAAAACTATGAAACATTTCAGAGATTCCTTTTCAGGCAAACATGTCCACCGTAAGATGAACCTAAATAGGTTGGAATGGGGTTTCTAGGTGTAAGTATGTAGGACTAATAGCATGCCATATTCTGTGCTATTGCCATTGAGAATGCATTGGGCGTTTAAATTAAATAACTCAGAAACTACAAAACATTTCAAAGAAAAAAGTTCCAGCATGTGTCTCCACAGTAAGCTGAATTATAAAAAGTGTGAATGGAATTTCTAGGTGAAAGTGACTTTTTGACGTGCCAAAATCTGTCATTGAGCCCCATTATAAAAGTCTCAAATTTGAAAGCCCTATATTTCTAAAACTATGAAACATTTCAAAGATTCCTTTTCAGGTAAACATGTCCACCGTAAGATGAACCTAAATAGGTTGGAATGGGGTTTCTAGGTGTAAGTATGTAGGACTAATAGCATGCCATATTTTGTGCTATTGCCATTGAGAATGCATTGGGCGTTTAAATTAAATAACTCAGAAACTACAAAACATTTCAAAGAAAAAAAGTTCCAGCATGTGTCTCCACAGTAAGCTGAATTATAAAAAGTGTGAATGGAATTTCTAGGTGAAAGTGACTTTTTGACGTGCCAAAATCTGCCATTGAGCCCCATTATAAAAGTCTCAAATTTGAAAGCACTATATTTCTAAAACTATGAAACTTTTCAAAGATTCCTTTTCAGGCAAACATGTCCACCGTAAGATGAACCTAAATAGGTTGGAATGGGGTTTCTAGGTGTAAGTATGTAGGACTAATAGCATGCCATATTTTGTGCTATTGCCATTGAGAATGCATTGGGCGTTTAAATTAAATAACTCAGAAACTACAAAACATTTCAAAGAAAAAAAGTTCCAGCATGTGTCTCCACAGTAAGCTGAATTATAAAAAGTGTGAATGGAATTTCTAGGTGAAAGTGACTTTTTGACGTGCCAAAATCTGCCATTGAGCCCCATTATAAAATTCTCAAATTTGAAAGCACTATATTTCTAAAACTATGAAACATTTCAAAGATTCCTTTTCAGGCAAACATGTCCACCGTAAGATGAACCTAAATAGGTTGGAATGAGGTTTCTAGGTGTAAGTATGTAGGATTAATAGCATGACATATTTTGTGCTATTGCCATTGAGAATGCATTGGGCGTTTAAATTAAATAACTCAGAAACTACAAAACATTTCAAAGAAAAAAAGTTCCAGCATGTGTCTCCACAGTAAGCTGAATTATAAAAAGTGTGAATGGAATTTCTAGGTGAAAGTGACTTTTTGACGTGCCAAAATCTGCCATTGAGCCCCATTATAAAAGTCTAAAATTTGAAAGCACTATATTTCTAAAACTATGAAACATTTCAAAGATTCCTTTTCAGGCAAACATGTCCACCGTAAGATGAACCTAAATAGGTTGGAATGGGGTTTCTAGGTGTAAGTATGTAGGACTAATAGCATGCCATAATTTGTGCTATTGCCATTGAGAATGCATTGGGCGTTTAAATTAAATAACTCAGAAACTACAAAACATTTCAAAGTAAAAAGTTCCAGCATGTGTGCCCACAGTAAGCTGAATTATAAAAAGTGTGAATGGAGTTTCTAGGTGAAAGTGACTTTTTGACGTGCCAAAATCTGCCATTGAGCCCCATTATAAAATTCTCAAATTTGAAAACACTATATTTCTAAAACTATGAAACATTTCAAAGATTCCTTTTCAGGCAAACATGTCCACCGTAAGATGAACCTAAATAGGTTGGAATGGGGTTTCTAGGTGTAAGTATGTAGGACTAATAGCATGCCATATTTTCTGCTATTGCCATTGAGAATGCATTTGGCGTTTAAATTAAATAACTCAGAAACTACAAAACATTTCAAAGAAAAAAGTTCCAGCATGTGTGCCAACAGTAAGCTGAATTATAAAAAGTGTGAATGGAGTTTCTAGGTGAAAGTGACTTTTTGACGTGCCAAAATCTGCCATTGAGCCCCATTATAAAAGTCTCAAATTTGAAAGCACTATATTTCTAAAACTATGAAACATTTCAAAGATTCCTTTTCAGGCAAACATGTCCACCGTAAGATGAACCTAAATAGGTTGGAATGGGGTTTCTAGGTGTAAGTATGTAGGACTAATAGCATGCCATATTTTGTGCTATTGCCATTGAGAATGCATTGGGCGTTTAAATTAAATAACTCAGAAACTACAAAACATTTCAAAGTAAAAAGTTCCAGCATGTGTGCCCACAGTAAGCTGAATTATAAAAAGTGTGAATGGAGTTTCTAGGTGAAAGTGACTTTTTGACGTGCCAAAATCTGCCATTGAGCCCCATTATAAAATTCTCAAATTTGAAAGCACTATATTTCTAAAACTATGAAACTTTTCAAAGATTCCTTTTCAGGCAAACATGTCCACCGTAAGATGAACCTAAATAGGTTGGAATGGGGTTTCTAGGTGTAAGTATGTAGGACTAATAGCATGCCATATTTTGTGCTATTTCCATTGAGAATGCATTGGGCATTTAAATTAAATAACTCAGAAACTACAAAACATTTCAAAGTAAAAAGTTCCAGCATGTGTGCCCACAGTAAGCTGAATTATAAAAAGTGTGAATGGAGTTTCTAGGTGAAAGTGACTTTTTGACGTGCCAAAATCTGCCATTGAGCCCCATTATAAAATTCTCAAATTTGAAAGCACTATATTTCTAAAACTATGAAACATTTCAAAGATTCCTTTTCAGGCAAACATGTCCACCGTAAGATGAACCTAAATAGGTTGGAATGGGGTTTCTAGGTGTAAGTATGTAGGACTAATAGCATGACATATTTTGTGCTATTGCCATTGAGAATGCATTGGGCGTTTAAATTAAATAACTCAGAAACTACAAAACATTTCAAAGTAAAAAGTTCCAGCATGTGTGCCCACAGTAAGCTGAATTATAAAAAGTGTGAATGGAGTTTCTAGGTGAAAGTGACTTTTTGACGTGCCAAAATCTGCCATTGAGCCCCATTATAAAATTCTCAAATTTGAAAGCACTATATTTCTAAAACTATGAAACTTTTCAAAGATTCCTTTTCAGGCAAACATGTCCACCGTAAGATGAACCTAAATAGGTTGGAATGGGGTTTCTAGGTGTAAGTATGTAGGACTAATAGCATGCCATATTTTGTGCTATTTCCATTGAGAATGCATTGGGCATTTAAATTAAATAACTCAGAAACTACAAAACATTTCAAAGTAAAAAGTTCCAGCATGTGTGCCCACAGTAAGCTGAATTATAAAAAGTGTGAATGGAGTTTCTAGGTGAAAGTGACTTTTTGACGTGCCAAAATCTGCCATTGAGCCCCATTATAAAATTCTCAAATTTGAAAGCACTATATTTCTAAAACTATGAAACATTTCAAAGATTCCTTTTCAGGCAAACATGTCCACCGTAAGATGAACCTAAATAGGTTGGAATGGGGTTTCTAGGTGTAAGTATGTAGGACTAATAGCATGACATATTTTGTGCTATTGCCATTGAGAATGCATTGGGCGTTTAAATTAAATAACTCAGAAACTACAAAACATTTCAAAGTAAAAAGTTCCAGCATGTGTGCCCACAGTAAGCTGAATTATAAAAAGTGTGAATGGAGTTTCTAGGTGAAAGTGACTTTTTGACGTGCCAAAATCTGCCATTGAGCCCCATTATAAAATTCTCAAATTTGAAAGCACTATATTTCTAAAACTATGAAACTTTTCAAAGATTCCTTTTCAGGCAAACATGTCCACCGTAAGATGAACCTAAATAGGTTGGAATGGGGTTTCTAGGTGTAAGTATGTAGGACTAATAGCATGCCATATTTTGTGCTATTGCCATTGAGAATGCATTGGGCATTTAAATTAAATAACTCAGAAACTACAAAACATTTCAAAGTAAAAAGTTCCAGCATGTGTGCCCACAGTAAGCTGAATTATAAAAAGTGTGAATGGAGTTTCTAGGTGAAAGTGACTTTTTGACGTGCCAAAATCTGCCATTGAGCCCCATTATAAAATTCTCAAATTTGAAAGCACTATATTTCTAAAACTATGAAACATTTCAAAGATTCCTTTTCAGGCAAACATGTCCACCGTAAGATGAACCTAAATAGGTTGGAATGGGGTTTCTAGGTGTAAGTATGTAGGACTAATAGCATGACATATTTTGTGCTATTGCCATTGAGAATGCATTGGGCGTTTAAATTAAATAACTCAGAAACTACAAAACATTTCAAAGTAAAAAGTTCCAGCATGTGTGCCCACAGTAAGCTGAATTATAAAAAGTGTGAATGGAGTTTCTAGGTGAAAGTGACTTTTTGACGTGCCAAAATCTGCCATTGAGCCCCATTATAAAAGTCTCAAATTTGAAAGCACTATATTTCTAAAACTATGAAACATTTCAAAGATTCCTTTTCAGGCAAACATGTCCACCGTAAGATGAACCTAAATAGGTTGGAATGAGGTTTCTAGGTGTAAGTATGTAGGATTAATAGCATGACATATTTTGTGCTATTGCCATTGAGAATGCATTGGGCGTTTAAATTAAATAACTCAGAAACTACAAAACATTTCAAAGAAAAAAAGTTCCAGCATGTGTCTCCACAGTAAGCTGAATTATAAAAAGTGTGAATGGAATTTCTAGGTGAAAGTGACTTTTTGACGTGCCAAAATCTGCCATTGAGCCCCATTATAAAAGTCTAAAATTTGAAAGCACTATATTTCTAAAACTATGAAACATTTCAAAGATTCCTTTTCAGGCAAACATGTCCACCGTAAGATGAACCTAAATAGGTTGGAATGGGGTTTCTAGGTGTAAGTATGTAGGACTAATAGCATGCCATAATTTGTGCTATTGCCATTGAGAATGCATTTGGCGTTTAAATTAAATAACTCAGAAACTACAAAACATTTCAAAGAAAAAAGTTCCAGCATGTGTGCCAACAGTAAGCTGAATTTTAAAAAGTGTGAATGGAGTTTCTAGGTGAAAGTGACTTTTTGACGTGCCAAAATCTGCCATTGAGCCCCATTATAAAAGTCTCAAATTTGAAAGCACTATATTTCTAAAACTATGAAACATTTCAAAGATTCCTTTTCAGGCAAACATGTCCACCGTAAGATGAACCTAAATAGGTTGGAATGGGGTTTCTAGGTGTAAGTATGTAGGACTAATAGCATGACATATTTTGTGCTATTGCCATTGAGAATGCATTGGGCGTTTAAATTAAATAACTCAGAAACTACAAAACATTTCAAAGTAAAAAGTTCCAGCATGTGTGCCCACAGTAAGCTGAATTATAAAAAGTGTGAATGGAGTTTCTAGGTGAAAGTGACTTTTTGACGTGCCAAAATCTGCCATTGAGCCCCATTATAAAATTCTCAAATTTGAAAGCACTATATTTCTAAAACTATGAAACATTTCAAAGATTCCTTTTCAGGCAAACATGTCCACCGTAAGATGAACCTAAATAGGTTGGAATGAGGTTTCTAGGTGTAAGTATGTAGGATTAATAGCATGACATATTTTGTGCTATTGCCATTGAGAATGCATTGGGCGTTTAAATTAAATAACTCAGAAACTACAAAACATTTCAAAGAAAAAAAGTTCCAGCATATTGTCTCCACAGTAAGCTGAATTATAAAAAGTGTGAATGGAATTTCTAGGTGAAAGTGACTTTTTGACGTGCCAAAATCTGCCATTGAGCCCCATTATAAAAGTCTAAAATTTGAAAGCACTATATTTCTAAAACTATGAAACATTTCAAAGATTCCTTTTCAGGCAAACATGTCCACCGTAAGATGAACCTAAATAGGTTGGAATGGGGTTTCTAGGTGTAAGTATGTAGGACTAATAGCATGCCATAATTTGTGCTATTGCCATTGAGAATGCATTGGGCGTTTAAATTAAATAACTCAGAAACTACAAAACATTTCAAAGTAAAAAGTTCCAGCATGTGTGCCCACAGTAAGCTGAATTATAAAAAGTGTGAATGGAGTTTCTAGGTGAAAGTGACTTTTTGACGTGCCAAAATCTGCCATTGAGCCCCATTATAAAATTCTCAAATTTGAAAACACTATATTTCTAAAACTATGAAACATTTCAAAGATTCCTTTTCAGGCAAACATGTCCACCGTAAGATGAACCTAAATAGGTTGGAATGGGGTTTCTAGGTGTAAGTATGTAGGACTAATAGCATGCCATATTTTGTGCTATTGCCATTGAGAATGCATTTGGCGTTTAAATTAAATAACTCAGAAACTACAAAACATTTCAAAGAAAAAAGTTCCAGCATGTGTGCCAACAGTAAGCTGAATTATAAAAAGTGTGAATGGAGTTTCTAGGTGAAAGTGACTTTTTGACGTGCCAAAATCTGCCATTGAGCCCCATTATAAAAGTCTCAAATTTGAAAGCACTATATTTCTAAAACTATGAAACATTTCAAAGATTCCTTTTCAGGCAAACATGTCCACCGTAAGATGAACCTAAATAGGTTGGAATGGGGTTTCTAGGTGTAAGTATGTAGGACTAATAGCATGCCATATTTTGTGCTATTGCCATTGAGAATGCATTGGGCGTTTAAATTAAATAACTCAGAAACTACAAAACATTTCAAAGTAAAAAGTTCCAGCATGTGTGCCCACAGTAAGCTGAATTATAAAAAGTGTGAATGGAGTTTCTAGGTGAAAGTGACTTTTTTTCATGAAAAAAAACCTGACATACTATAGTTCATGGTTTCGGAAGACATACTAGGCCTATAGTATGTCGTTTTTCATCATTTTGGAGGATTTTTAAAAAATGATGAAAATCATGAAAAAACGCAATACTATAGTTCATGGTTTCGGAAGACATGCTATAGTAGGCTATGTCGTTTTTCATGATTTTGGAGGATTTTTAAAAATTATGAAAATCATCAAAAAACGACATACTATGCTCTTTGAGAACCTCCTCAGCTTTCCATCTCTCCAGTGTTGTTCTCCAAAACATGCGCCAGAGTGAAAGTCCACGAAGCTCAGCTGGGTTTGAACTCTCGACCTCTGGCTCACATACATAGACATTACCTTAACACTGTGGGAGTAAGATTCCTCATAGTTTGGCTTCCGTTTTAGGTTGTTCTTCTGGTCGTCACTTCAAATGGGGCCTTGGAATCATCTACAGAGCATCTTAACAGTGTTTGCAGTTCCATCACGTGTCTTTAGTGCTGTTATCATGGATGTTCAAAATATGAACAAGTAGTTTACATTTGTAGCCAAGCTGTATAATAGCATCCTTAAGACGTTACTTGGTACTTAAGATAACAGAAAATGCATTTTCAGGTTGGGATACGAGAGAACCCAAACAGCCTAACAGGATAAAGGATCCTGGCTCGGTCCCGTCCCAGCCAGTGAAAGGTGCCACAAGTGTTTTTCTGTCTGGTGTCTGTGTTTAGTCTGCCATCTAGCGTCAGATTGATGTAATGGTTTCTAGATTTCTAGTTTCCTACAACTCCTTATAGTCCACTTGCCAGAATGTGAACCCCATGATGTGAACCCAGGCATGTTGACTACACCAACGTTTTGTACTAGAAATGTTAAGTATGGGTCCCCAGCAATTTTCATAACCTATACAAGGAAAAATATTCAAAATGTCATCATGCTTTATATGTAGCATCTGCCTTGTCAAACTAGGGGGTTTTCATGATGCTGAATCCATTCCAAGCATTAGTTTTGAAAAGCAGTAAGCAGCTCATTGGCTGACCTGGTCAGGATATTAACTGCACAACAATAATATTGAAGAAAAAAAAATCCAAATGGATATTTGTACAGTCTTTACATTTAACTTAACACTTTATCCATTCACCAAGTACAAATAAATGAAGCCAGAGTGGATTTCGATCACTTTAATTCAATTGTTAAAAATCGTACAGATCAGACAGCAGGCTTGGGACGTGAAGCAATGATTGAACAATATGCTTTCAGTACATTAGAAATACATTTGATTTACAAAATGAGTGGAAGAGTGCAAACAAGGAGAGGCGAGCTAGAGGGTACATGGTTTCATCTTCACCCCACTAAACTAGCTCCTTACACACGCATACAAGATTTCAGATCTCACACAAAACATAAATTGAACTTGTTCTAGAATCAAACGCGCGGCTAAAACCAATACCAGGCATTGTTAATAAACAATCTGAGAAGTTTAGGTCCGTTGGCAATCAGTTAAGTCAGGAAGAAGGAGAGTCTAAAAGACGTAGAGTAGGCAATTATCTCATCCGTTTCGTGCAATGTGTTAAGTCACACACACACACACACACACACACACACACACACACACACACACACACACACACACACACACACACACACACACACACACTCTCACACAGTGTCACACTCACACACAACCAAGAAACAATATAAATCATTCCAGCCAAACTGATGCAACTCAACCTAATGGGAAGGCTTGTCTCACTTGCAAGGAGTGAAGCAGCAAGTAAAAGACTGAGCCTTTAGGCCTCTAAACATTTATATCCCCCTCCTTCCACCATGAGAAAAACAGGAAAAAAAACTCCAGATCCACTTCCTTTCCCCATATCTCCATTCAAACAAATTGCAGTTAGTCCATTTCATTTTAAAAAGGAAAGACGAATGCATTAAAACTGGAGAGCAGCGCTATTTATTTTCTCTTTTAATTCCCTAAGTTGTCAGTTTGTGCTGGAGCTCGTCTTCTTCTATACCCACACGTGACGTTTGCAGTGAGCCACCGCCTGCAATGCAAAACCAAACTGGTTAGACTGGATGCAAACGTTTCTTCTCAGATTTTATTATTCAATCCAGGAATACAAATACATATACATATAATATACACTGCATAAAATTAACCGTCTGGTGTGTTTTTAGTTCTCACATTGCATCGTGATGCCGTCACCATGTTCTTGCACCAAAACGCAGGACCCCAGCTGCACTGCTCTGTTCCCAGAAGCCTTTGCACAGCTTCAGGGCATGCTCCTACTTTCTGTTGGATACCAGAATCAACACACAACACAGGGTCAATTTCTAGACCAGAAATGCATTTCAAGAAGCAGGATTGCAATATTAGTTAAAACATAACTTGGGAATTGCATATAATTCAGTATTTCTTCAGAATGCAGCCCTCACCATGCACACAAAGTCAGGGTCCAGCATCTGGAGCAGCAGCTGCACAAGGACTGGCTCATACTGCTGAACCAGCTGGTCACACTGTGGACACAGGATAAGATTATACTGGAGATAATATGCATTTTATAATATATATATATATATATATATATATATATATATAATCACAAGTACAATACAAGCACATCGCTCAATCATTACCTCAGTCCGGACAGATTCGGGCATGAAGTTGCATACTTTTCTCACAGCATCCTCAATCTGTGCCTCGGTAGCATTCTGCTCCAGGATGCCATCAATGTAGCGGACGGCCATCTTGCACACATCACAGAAGCCACCAACCTTGAAGCGAGCATGGTCCATTACAGCTAGAGGAGCAAAGCAAATAGTCAAATTACTCTAATTGTAACACTTCCATCCATTAATTAGGTGTCATGAAAATCAGGTGGAGTCCTTACGGATGTAGGCGCGGCTGGCCTCCTTGCACAGCCCCAACACGGTGCAGACAGTCTTAGGATCAGCCTGCTGTACCAGCAGCTCAATGATGGCTTGGCCGTAGGCCTCAATCATATCTTGACACTGTGCAGTCAGAGATTTAGGCAACAGCTTGCACACCTTCTCCACAGCATGGATCACCTCCTCCTGTGAAGACAGACAAGAGGGATTCAGTTTGAAAGCAACATGCAATTGCTACAACATTGTAGAACTATTTCAACAGTAAACATTTGCAAGGCACTTGCAGGCTATGCCAGATTGCATGGAGGTGCAGACAACACACCTCTGTTGTCTGGTCAGACAGCGTATCCTCCAGCTGCTTCATCACAAACTCACAGACGGCGCACTGGGGGGAGTCTCGGGCACGAACCATATGCTACAACACAGACCAAAGAAACGTCACAAGTCTGGGAAATAACACAAGCCTCATCTCTCCATCAGTATGGATGAACAACAGGCATTAAAACAGTTTATTCAAAGCCCTGGCTTACCGTAGCAGGCTTGGAAGGAACAGACTCCACTTTGATTGCAGGGGTCATCTTGAGAGCTGGATAAGTCTTGCTAGCAGGTACAGTTTTAGCAGGCTGCAGTTTCAACATGGGAACAGACTTCTTCTCAGAAGTACAGAAACCAGCACGGACACATAGATCTTTAGGTGGCTGAGGGAACAACAGACAGTATATTAGACACAAGACAAGTTATTGCTGCCTAAACCCCGGGCCCACTAGACATGCCACACAACATGAAGTGAGAATAAACGATCCATATGTATGCAACTTAAGGAACAGTTAACAATATTGTTAAACTAACCGAGGCATTCATGCAGACGCAGTGTTAACAACCATTATTATTAATGAGAAATATCCAACACAGCAATTAGTGCCTTGCCAGCAGTATTTAAACATGCACCCACAACAGCTCAGCTTCTTCAGGGTTTGGCCTCTTAAGATCCGATTATGCAAAGTATGAATTTAACACATACTTTGACGGAAAGAGTCAAGACTAATTTAAAACGCATGCATCCATCCCTCTGCTATGCAAACCTTCTTGTTATGCAAAACAATACAAACAGTAAAGCAAACATGAAATGTGGTCCCTTTCAGTAGTTTTGGATCCGGTGCTCAACAGAAACAAGTTCCCACAGTGGTCAGATAAGTCAAAAATAAAAAAAATAAGAAGTTCCATGCAGTTCTAGAATGTTGGGTGAGTAGTACTAATAGTGGACAGCACAGGAAGCAAGAGCTACGGGTTGAGAGGCTACCGTCTGAACACAGAGTCCTACCTGTTCCTGGGGATCAGCACACAAAACCCAGAGCAGAGGGAGGAGAAACAGTGCAGAAAGTCAGATGGAAGAATGGTGTGGAGAAAAGTAGAAGAAAAATAGGGAACAAGCAAAAAAAACAAAGGGAAAGAAAAATTAAATTATTAAAGATGAGAATGATTTGAAAACAGCAGACAAGGTGGTGCCATAAAAAAAATAAGTCTTCTGAAAGAATATATATTCAAAGATCTGTGGCGCATTTTCACGATTTTTCAAAAATAGACCAATCTCGTAGCGCGCCACTGTGTGGCACGCTATGAGCTTGTAGATCTGCTATTTTTCAATAGCTAAAGTATAACCTAATGCTTAGTTAAAACACCAAAAGGGGTTCCCGCCCAGAATGGGTTAACCGTGTCACCACACACACACACATTACAGCAGATCCGCTTCCATTAACTGCTGCATGATGTTCACCCACTGGGCATTAGACTTGAAGATTAACTCATGTGGCTCAATTAAACATGCATTGCAAGAGTTTGAGGAGACAACTCACCATAGACATGAGCTGCTGAACAATAAGGGGAGCATACTGGCTGATGTACTGCTTGCACTGCAAAGGAGGAAGGGACGGTCAGCATAAAGTGCAGGCAGCTACCACAATTATACATTTAATTTAAAACAGCAATATCACATTGAAAGCATCTTTGACTCCATCTAGAACCCAGAGAGCCAGGACTCACCAGATCAGACATGCCAGGTCCCAGGACATCACACTGCTTCTGAAGTTTCTCAATGAGAGTGGTGACAAACGTTTCGTTTTCCTTCGCCTGTTGCTGAGCATCAGTCAAGAACTTGACACAGTCCAGGCACACGTCACCATTCTCCTACAGACAGCATGAGAAGTAAATTAACCAGATGTCCATTTAGGACCACATCTAGTCAATACACACCAAAGACTACAAAATAAATACAAAATAAAATAATCTCCAGTAGACCGACCAGTTCTATCCAGCACTTCTTAAAAGCAAACAGTCACATTGTGAAGGTACTGAAGTATTTGTATTGATGCAGAGCTGAGCCGAGCACAGTTTTGTGCATTGTTACAATGTGTGAAAAATGGAGAGAGCATGTATGTAGACATGGAATTGCATGGCCACTGTGCCTCCACTGTTTGGACGTGTGATTAGTCTATAATGTAATTATTTCATACTGTATTAAAAATCCACAAGTTCAATTACTTATTTCCATAGAATTGAAGCCGTTGATTTGGCACCTTTCAAACACCGGACAAGTGGCCGTGTCCCAACAACTATTAAATTCCAGGCATGCATAGTCTAAAGGTAATAGAGTTAAAGAGCGGTTTAATATAGTGGTGTACAGTACATGTTGTGGAGCTTCTTGTTTGGGTGTCTCTGGCTTGGGTTTGTCCTGGGGGTAGAGGAGCTGGGGCACGTTGATGATGTAGGGGGACACCCGCTGGGCCAGGTCCACCAGGGGAATGTCATTGGACTGAAGCTGCTCATTTTCCTGGGCAAGGGCTGCCTGCTGAGCGCGACACAGACCCATGGCGCTACACACCACAGCAGGATCATCCTAAAATACAAACCATTTGGTCATATCAATAACTTTTCATGATTGGATGCTTCTAGCGCCTCAAAGCCAATGTGAGATAAAAACCCATAGTCTCTTTGCTGCACCTGGCAGTTCTGACACGAGTCATTCTTGTCTTTAAATAGCCGAGATGACGGCAACATGTAGCAGTTTTTGCTGAATGTCGCAATCGCATGTCTTTGTATAAAATACTTTATGGGCACATAGGTCAATAGCTTGTGTTCAACTCTTGTGATTTCAGAATTATTGTTAAAGGTTAGACAAAAAAAGCTTACTAGATAAGATAACAGATGTAGTCAGTCACGAGTCCCTAATATATGACACAATGGTTACTCTGTTCCCCTTTAGTGTTGGACTCACTTCCCCGTCAATGGCCCTTATTCAGCCTACACTTCCCCTCAGCCTCCCGCTGACTCACAAGGGCACAAAGCTCCTCTTAGAGTCTGAGATGAGGCACAATTCAGGAGGATAAACTGCCTAACTCACCAAATAAACTGCAGGAAGACTCAGTCAAGGTTATGTTTAACAAATGTAATCCTCTGCCCATTAGCAGCTATCAAACTTCTGCCATGCACTAAAGACCAAAAATGTCACCTCTGTCACGTTGAAGCACTTTCATTAGTGACATTAGTCAACACTTTCCCTGGTATTTAAGTCCATTTAAAGAAGCTGAATACAAGACAAGAGTTCAAATCCAAGTTGCTAGTGCCCACCAGTTCTCCAGTGATTATTCCAATGAGAATGGGGTAGTAGCTGTCCACCATCTCCTTGCACTCTGCAGTCAAGCCCTCATCCGGGATCAGCTGACATGCCTTCTCCAGGTATCCAAGGAGCTCAGACTGCAAAACATACATTGGAGAAAAGGAACACAACTTAGGTCAGGATTTAGAAGGCATTTTTTAGAATCGGCCTCAGTGTTAACCGATATAAATTGTTTACGTATTCCGGTTGTCCATGTCTCATGTAATTTGTTTAAAAATAAAAAAATGTGCTATATAAATAAGGTTGATTTGATCATACACCTTCTCATTCCAGCCAATTACAATTTGTGTCTTCAATTTTCTGCCCTCACATTTTATCCTCAATATGTACTTTGCTCAAGACAATCAAATCATTGCTGTGGCATGATGAGCCAATCAAATCATCGTTAAATTCACACAAAGCTGGGCATAGGAGGAGCTAGCACCCCTCAAAAAAAGAAAAGAGCTATTAAAAGCAGTGCATCTTAGGTACCTATTCAGTATTTTAGCTGTGACGTGAGCGCGAGCACGTGAGATACTTCCGGGTCATACTTTTGTGTCCCCATATACGCTTTTGTGTCCCCATAGAGTTATACTGTGACGCTCCGGACTAAATCTGAGACGAAAACCACGAAAGTCTCATTTTACCGCTTTCCTCGCAACAAAGCTGCGCTGCGCTCCCAAATCTGGCTGTGACAGGCCGTCTGCCCCACACGGAATAATATCGCCATTTTATTTCATTGTGTCAACTAAATCCTCATTAATGCAAACTAGATTCAACATACTCAAGCCTGCAAACATTCTAAATATGCCCCCGAAATATTTTACTGAGCAAATGGACTGTTACCACCTTCAATAATAATGATAATAATAGTCTTTATTGTCTCCACATCATATTTTTTTTTGTCATGGAAACTTGTACAAAACATTAATAATTGTACTCGAGTTGGAAGCATTAAGACCCATTTTAACCCTCAATGGCTTCCTTTCTGAAAAATAACGTCATTGTAAAAAGATTCACGCGTTTAGATATTCCATTTACAATGAGATGCGGACGGGAGCTGGTGCCACTTGGACCCGGACGTAACGTAGCACTACAAAATGACGTCGGACTTAAATACTGAATAGGTACCTTTAACCACCTGTACTTTGTAAACAAAGTCTTGGGTGACCAGGCCACCGGGGTCAGCTATGTACTTTTCTCCCCCCTGTACACTAAGATGTAGTCATCAATAGAAAGATGGTTACTGAAAGTGCCTAAGCACGAGTACACAAGTACAAGCCAAGGACAGGACATTGATGTTGTGCAGATCCATGCTACGTTCCTCAAGCATTAAAAAGTGTGACTGGTCAAAAAAGAAATACAGGTTTCGGGTAGTACATAAGACATTTTTTTCTCCTTATGGAGAATATGGACACTAGGAAGTGTTTAAAGGTACCGGTTGAATAGGCAAAGGCAGTATCAAACAGTACAGAGAGAAGGATCGTCCGGTCTCACTCACCTCAGTGGCATTATCCTTCAACAGCTGTTCTACCACAGTCAAAACCTCCTTACAAAGTTCACATGGCACCGATTTCTGTAAGGAGGAAAACATGTATGCATGTAACCAATCACTTGTGCATCGCCGATTCAAGCTTATGCCAGATCCATGAAAAAATACAAACACGGCAGGCAAGAAGATCCAGGAGTGCGGTGTCAAAATGCATCAATGCAAGCAGGAACTCACCATTTGGGGCTTGTTCCATACGTTCTGTGTGCAGTGGGCCACGGCTCCACAGATAGATGCAGTCTTCACATTCTGACACCAATAGGGGGGACCACGAGCACACTGCTCAGTTCCGAGCAGGGGAGTTGCTACAGCTGAAAGTTAAAATAAAAGTAATCATGTATTGTATATAATAATCTTTTCATGAGTTCAAATGGAACAAAAATTACCAACACTAGAGTGCAATCACAATTTTTACTACAAAACATGGGACACAAGGCTTTTCTCCAGCTAAATCTGTAGTGAGTTTGTTTGAGTTTCTCTAATTAGGTTATAAAACAGGTTTCACTCTTGCACAACTTCCCCAAAGCCGATAAAGGCCTAATCTACAAAGTAAACATCAGATTCTCATCATGAATATGCTTTCGTTTTCTCTTCTATAAATTAAGATGTCTTGAAATAAATAATCCAACTTCAAAAAATAACTGCAAAAAGGAAAATGAACAAAATCATGGTAGTTCACATATCCAAGAGTTAAATTGATTCCAAACAAGTTGTTCTAATTCTAAAGCTACCTATAATAGTATTATGTCTGCTCTGCTACTCTAGACATCCAGGTCATTAAGGAATGAGGCCATCATAATTAGAGGAAAATGTTATATAAGGGGGTTATTCAAATGGAACTGGAATAATCTTCAAATCGAGAAAGACAGTATAACGTATGTATACTATCATGTAATGTCAAAAGATACTGATAACTGTGCAAGGACAAACCCCATTATTCAGACTCCTAGAATTGTCATTACAACTGACAGGTGTAAGTAACAAGGAACAATCAGACTCCAGGCATCAAAGTCCTCCCTCCTCCCAGCAAAATGCTGGGGAGGGTTCACTCACTGAAAGTCTGGAGTTACTTCCCGTTCTGTAATTATATTCACTCCCACACAGATACAGTGCAGGTCCCTCCCACAACTCGCTTTCTTCTTGTGAGTCACATGTTTTGTACAGTCAGACAAACCGACAAGCAAGCCATTTCTAAACAGGCCTTTTGTCCTCATGACAAAGCCAAGTTAAATCCTCTCACAAATAAATCGTACAACCACCAACTTACGGGATACAGCAAAGGGGTTACCGCTCGTTCACTTTCCAGGACAAACAGGCGTTGACACTAAGGGTCAACTTGCCCACCTGCCCCTGCCGGGTAAAAAAAAACTTCCAGGCAGGTGGAGTTTGCCATCAGGTTGCCCAACCGGGCAAGTGCTCGTTTGCGACTGGACACAACAGTCTATAAACACAACACGAAATAGCTGTCTAAACACCTGAACTCTGTCTGCTGGTATGTGGAAAGTAAAATAAGTTTACCTATATAATGTGCACTGCTGTAATCACTATTGCTACACTTAACAATATGAAATAACAAGTGTGAACCCATACTATAGTCATATTCATAACTATGTAGGTATTATTTGGCATAAAATTGAGGTATGACATTTTGTGTCACACAACCCAACCAATAATAAATGAGTGTTACATTTCAGTAATTAAAACTGTACCCATCATTTTATAATGGACGTTTACTTTTCGGGCAAGTGGGCATTACCTTAGGGCAAGTAGAACATGACCTGTACTTGTCTGACAGGCAAGTGCCTCTGAGACCTTAGTGTCAACCCCTGCCAAAGTTAACAGCATTAAATAACCACTTGAACCTTAGTGTCCCTATTCTGGGGTGAACATTAAGGCCAAATCAAGCTTGTTGTTGACGGCTTTAAGAGCCTAGTGTAGATGGGGACAAAACAGATGACCACATCAAAAGTTGCATAAGCTGTTTTCCTAAGTGATTTAGAAAGAAACCCCATTAAGACTGTTGAATTCATCTTGTCCTGGCAACTAGGACAACAAAGTTCACACAAAGCAGGTCAAACTTACTCAAAAGGAAACTCAGCAAACAAACATCTATTTATGAGACTAATGCAAAGCCAAACATGAGCCTAAACTTTATGAGGAAGAGAAACTCAACTCATCACATGCCACTGTGCAGCACAAAAGATTATAACTGTGGAAACACATTGCTCAACAAAAGTATCTGGCCTACTTTTTCTGAGATTCAATGTTGCAGCCATGTAAATATAGGTTGGGTCTGCTGAGTTGGGGAGCAAAGGACAGGACAATTGTCTTGTGTGTAAAGATTATTTTGCCAGGTCAGTCAGATAAGTGCTATATACAGACACACAAAGAGCAAATGCCATGAATTTCAGGAACCGATAGTGCTAATGCCCTGCATTAAACTGCTACTGTTTGCTGACAATGAATGAAACGCATTGCAGTTTCATGTTCAAACATGTCAACAAGTCAAACCCACAGTTACATTGTTACTTATAAACAGCATAGTTGCTCCCAGTCACGTACATCTTCATACCAGTACTAAGTTATGTTTTAGCTGGGTAATTTTAGGAGATAAACATCGTGCAAAACTCCATTCCACAGAAGAATGTGACAAAGATTATAAGATAAGACACCTGTGCTGTGACCTTCAATGAAAAGATGAATTGAAACTTGCGGTGGATCACATTTTACACTTCTGCATTTCTTAGTTATTGTTCAACTATTACTCCCAGTAGGGTGATGACAGAAATGAGCAGACACAACTTGGAACACTGAAATTGAGCTTGAGACAGGGAGACTGTTACACTCAATGGCGAGCTTTACTTTTTTTCCAATATCATTATAATAATTATTACTACCATTACCATTTATTTACTCATTTATCCAGGGTAAATACAAAAAATACTTTTGGTTTAACCAAAAAGTATCACTTTTTTTCAGCCATGGATCAAGATTATCATAGATGCATTTAATAGTCTGCCTTACTTTCGTAATGTCAAAATCGAAGAATCTATGATAGTCTTGATCCAAGGCTAATTTAACCCTAGCCCTGATACATGACTGCCATGATTATCATGGCAGTCATGTATCAGGGCTAATTTAACCCCCAATGAAGAAACATCTGAATTTTTTTCAGGAAATGATTCGGTTGTTCCAGGAAATGATTCGGCAAAACAGCCAGGTACGAGAGACGAGACAAAGCATTGGGATGTTTTGATTATTATTTTTGTATATGAAATGAACAAGGTGGACCCTCTTGTAAACAAGTGTAATGCTTAACTGGGTCGTCCACACAGTTAACAGTCTTTGTATTGAGTTTGTGCTTGAAATGTACTGTAATTCTGCAAACTGTTAATAAACATTTCAATCAATCCAATGTATAATCTCTCACCTAGGTAGTTAATAGTTACTTAAATAAGTCTCTTAATTGCCGAGGACATCATATCTCCGTTCTTTATGTGTTGGGGGCCTGGGGCGTTACGTACGTTAGCACAGCCAGTTAATTAGCCTAGCCGTGTTGCTATCGATAACACGCAATCTAACATTAGTAGGCTACATAGTTATCAGTGGAAAGTGACCAACACAAACAGGTCTGTCGCCAGTACAAATAACAAACGTGAAACAAGTGGCATGTTGTCATCTACGACTACTAGTCAAAGTTAGCAATGATTTAGCCTCCTCATTGTTGATGTTTATCAAAACGTTTACGAAAACCGCAGATCTGTAAGCTCCCAACGCGTCGCGGTGGAACCCGTTGTGAGCTTGTAGATCTGCCGTTTTTGCTTGCACAGCACCACAGTACGAAAAAAGGTTTCAAACGCTTCCGCACTTCAATGAAAAGCACCATTACAAAGCAAAACAGTAACACCAGTGACAAAGTCATAAACACCACAACGTTACGTTTCTTCTCTGGCCGTCGTTACCTGACGAGACGAAAAGCAGAGCTAGAAGCAGCATGACTTCTGCTGTTTTGTTGGCGTCTTTATTCACTGTTGTTCGGTTTGTTGTGTTGACTGAAGGAGGACGTCGTGTTCTTCTGTCTGCAATGCTGAATGCGCAGCGCAAGGCCTTGTTGATGCTTTTATGACGATGACCACACTGTCACATGAGGACTCATGTCACATGACCTGTGACGTCACTCACAGCCTTCTGTCCTGTCTGTAAAGTCTGTCTTGATTAATTGAATACATGGGATCACAATGAAAACAAGACCTTATAGGTTTTTGTGTTATCCTTTTAGCGTCATATGGTCGTACCACACTGTATTTGCAATCAATAAATCTTCATTAAACAAATATCTCCTTTGATCACGTAATAATTCTAGAATAACAACAATAATGAGAGTCAACAACAAATGTGGATACTTATTTAGAAATGTATATTGGGGACATTGGCAAAATGTGTAACTTTGCACTCCGTCCGGTCTGTGTACAGCTAATCTCCAGCACCGTTAACCCGGTCATGCCACATTTTGCATACACACTCCCTGGATGCCAACGATGAACCTCTGCCCCAAATATTCCAGAACGACCTGTTATAGCGCCACCAGGAGGCCGACTTCAAGCCGGATCTGTCCGATATTTCATATTCCATCCTAATTGGCTAACATTGGCTTTCAAATTTTGCAGGATTGGCCCGTTTTGAACAAAAAACATCAAATCATGAACACAGCGTGCAATTTACGTGCAATCTTTCACAGACTTTCCTACTAGGCTGAGGAATATATCCCACCCTTTTCACATTGGCCTGTTATAGCGCCAATTATCGCACCTTATCTCATTTATACTTGAGAAAGACCAATACCGGTCGAAACGTTGTATGTCCTGCCTGCTGTGATTGTGAATAAAATAACACCTGTGTGAACTGAGTGGTGCAAATCCCCCCCCTCTCTCTCTCTCTCATTAGCAGGCAACAGTGCAGCACTATCTCTCTCTCTCTGTTTCTGGCACAACAGCGCCACTTTTGGTACTCATTGGTACTGGTGCTCATAGTCACACACAAACACGGTTGATTGAACACGGACATTGCTGTTCCTTGGAGTGGTTGCACCACTCAAAAATACCTGGAGCATTACAAAGTGAGTTGTACGACTTGTGACTTCATGTGTATACAAGTACGACTTGTGACTTCATGTGTATGTAGTCAGTGTTCAGGGCCATCTTTTCTCTCTGGATTGAATTAATCTTTATTATTTCACCTGCTGTGTCTGAGTCTTATTCTTTTTGTGAAACTACTTTTTGACTTTGAGTGAAACAACTTTTATCTGGTTCCAAAACACAATCGTTCTTCCTGTTTCTGGCTTTTTACTCTTGCAAGGAAAACAAGTTTGACCTGTCTTCGTCTCTGAAAGGTATGTGTATTGTCTGATTCACTCTCATCTGCATAAGCATACAGATATGCTTGTGATGGCTTGCATTATAATTCTGTTTTTAATATTTGGGTTTGATTTGATATCATACTTCCCACGGTAAAACACTTTAAAAACGTTAATGAGGAATGTCCACATGAAGCTTGTTGGCAAGTTGTACTGTAGCACTCCTATCAAATAGTAGCCTGTATGTATCTGCTTTAGGTTAGTAGATTAAAAGCAGAATAATGGCTAGCTAACACAATTCATTCCCTTAGCATTGCTAAAACATGCCAACAAACCTACAGTGGACATATACTGTATAATATCATATATCAGTAACAGAAGGGCAGATTTAAAAAGAGTTTTGATGTTTTTTGACCAGTTCCATGGGAAGTGTAATAAAAAACCAAAAATGAAAAACAGAACTATCCCTTTAATACGGTTACAAGTTCAGTTTGCAAACAAATAGCAAATGTCACACAAATTAACCCATTTCGACCGACCACATTAGATTCTACAAATCACGAGTTTTCTGAACAACCTCATGTCAGTGGTTCTCAAACAAACCCCCATCTGAAAATATGTTGTTCCAGGGACTCCCCAGAAGCAAAGATTTGAGTTAAAAACGTTTGCTCTGAAAGAATATATATTCAATGATTTGAGACACATTTTCACGATTTCTCAAAAATATCAGACCTACAAGCTCATAAGCGCGGCACTCGGTGCCGCACTATGAGCTTGTAGATCTGATATTTTTCAACAGCTAAAGCATAACATTATGCTTAAAACACCAAAAGGGGTTCCCGCCCAAAATGGGTTAAATACAAGTAGGTATGTTGTCCTTGTGAGGATATAAAACCATAAAGAGGAACATCTGATAGAGAACTGAAATATTCTACAGTACTTCCACTTCTAGTAGATATTAAAGGAGCATTCAGTGATTTGGAGAAGCCCCTGGTCTGCCCCGGTAACAGATGTGCACACGCACTACAGTGGGGGGACGCGCAACAGGCCAACAGCACGCACACCAAGGCCCGTCTCTGCTCGATCATTATTGGAGGAAGGCCCCTCTCTATCCTTGGATGAAGGATGGGCCCTCTAGCCAAAAACTAAACCTACGCTTTTTTTGACCCCAGGGGTTAACTGGGGACAGGGATTAACTCCTTATATGGTCAGCACACTGTATAGTAGGGAGGATTATCACAAAAAAATTAAAAAGAAAAGTGATATTTGAATTAAGTGAAATCACTGAAGATACCTCTGTCTCTGATAAATCTGTCCTGTAGTAGTATGCTGCAATAGATTATAGACAACTTCATATGTTCTTAAGATCAATAAATTAAAGTAATGTAATATGCTTATGTAACACTTTTACTGCTCTTTCGAAGTCATAACTTTCAGGAGGTGAAGAAGCTGTAATAAGATGTTCAAATGTGCTTAACCATATTAACCCCGTCCCCGGCATTCCTATTTTGAGCAGTTATTTATTATTTTTATTCTAAAATAGTAGATCTACAAGCTCACAACGCGGTGCATCGCAACTTTCTAGATCAGTTATTTATGCAATTTGTCATACAATGAAGTATACAGGGCTTAAGAGGTTAATGGTCAACTAGCACATCCAGGGAAAGAAACCCATGTTAAGACTGAAAATTGGGAGTTAGCAGTAGAACAAAATAGAAAGGGGATTTGGTGAGAACAAGCACTGAAACTGTCTTCACTGGCAGCCGCACAAACATAATCTAAAGTCCATTTCAAATGGAGAAAAAAAAGCAGAACTCAAGGTACAAAAAAGTGTTTTATGACAATATAACACCAACTGCAGGCCAACTTCATATTGCATGTCTTCTTGCTGTGATGTCAAAGCCCTGTAAAACAAAGACAGCCGTTATTACAGACATATGAAACAGAAATTACAACACACACACACACACACACGTGTTGGATGTGGAAGTGTTGTGATCACTCAGGTAGACATGTCTTGTTTCTTTTGCTCTCTGTATTTTCTCAGCCTTCGAACACTGTTACACTAATCTGGTTGTCTTTTGCAGAATATACTGTACATTGGCTAACATTGACATAATGCGTGGCTTTGATAGATTGATTATCAACAATGAGTATCTGAGTGAATGTACAAACATTTCCGTTGATAAGCTTGGACTTTTTTCTTTTTTACATGGGCCAGTTACAATTTGCAGCAACCTGTAGGTCTTTTGTTTTGTTTTGACGGGGGTAAGGAGTCACACACTTTTATGACTGTTGGTAGGGCATTCCACATTCTGGCAGAATAGCACTAGAACAAATTTGACCACTTTTTTGTGCCGAAACTGGGTTCAGTGAGATCAGTGGGGCTCCTTCTGGTTTGTGTTTCTGAGGGGCGCTAGCCTTTCCTATACACAGGTTTAACGCATTGACAATGAAGGGAAATTTTAACCCGACCAGTTTGTATTAGTCTGCAGTTTTGTTTTGAATGCCTTTGCCTTTTAATGCTTGCATAATCGAAATGACATTGGACGAGTGCAGTCAGTGCTGCTAGTGTCCACTCGTCAGTGTACTGTACTGTATTCCTACTGACCACCGAGGAGAAGCTTGGACAGTTGGACCTGGACGGACCTTTACAGAACACTATAATAGCCTAGCCCCAATAGCCTTGATCCAATTGCCTTAAGGCTATCACAATTTAAATTGTTATCGCTTACATTCGTTCACTTTTTGGCGTCGTCCTGGGCCTTAGGAGGGTCACCACAGCAAGGTCTTTTGGAGACCTCGGGGTCTTTCTTCAATATAGTCTGCCTCACCAAGTCCACGTCGCGTTCCATGTGTTCCAGGATGCCCACGAGGACGTTGGGCGCTGCGTGGAAATCAATCAAGAAGTAGGAGCCGCGCGTGTGCCGCTCGTTGTGTTTGGAGACCCTGTAGGGCAGCAGTCTCTCTCCCAGGTTCTGCAGCTCCCTGACCACTGCGCCCCGCTCCATCAAGGTCTCCACCGTCCTCCGGAGCGCCGCGGCGGTCTCGGGTCGCTGCATGGCCTTCATGATGAGGGCGAGCTCGTACCGGGGCATGGTGGCTTCAAGGTGAACAGAACACACACAGAACAACAATGCTCATCAAACTAATGCAACTAGTACGAAGACAAATGTCATTTCTAAAGCTTTGGGTCAGAAATTAGAATGGAAGACGTCCATGTTGTTGAATGACTCTAAGGAAGAGGAGGAGTTTGTTTACGTATAATGTATGGGACCGTGGAAGGAAACGAACGCTGTTGAAGAGCTCACATCCGGTCTAGAGCCCGCCTAGCGCCTACAGCATCCGTCCATTTACACACAAATAATGCACGTGCACACACGCGCGGTTTCCGTATCCGCTCTAGACAGGATACGCAAACGGTAGAGTGAGTTGATCCCTAGTCTAGTGGAACAAATAAAGCATTATCCATTATGGAACAATATGTAAAGCGTTGACACAATGACAACGCAACCCAGACTCTTATAAAACATAATGTTCAATTCATGATGAATTGAACAAGGTGGACCCTCTTGTAAACAAGTGTAATGCTTAATTGGGTTGTCCACTCACAGTTAACATTCTTTGTATTGAGTTTGTGCTTGAAATGTACTGTAATTCTGCAACCTGTTAATAAATATTTCAATCAATCAATCAATGAAACAAATCAAATACATTTACAGTATGATGATGATGTGGTATTTGTGCGCCGCCTGTTTCGCTGTTCAGCAACACGCCCACCGCGCCCACATGTGACCACGAACACGAACGTCGCGTTTTCCAGCGTGGTGTGAACTGTGAAAATGGCGGAGCAGAACGCAGTACCCAGTGATCTGTTCAAACACGTTTATTCCTTTTTATTGGAGAACAAGTTCGCTAAGGCTGCCCAGCAGTTCATCAAGCAGGCTAAAGTGGTGAGAGGACCGTTGTGCGCGTTTGTCTCTAATCTACAGCCGCTCTTGTCGCTGAGTTTAGGTTGTTTAACTTCACTGATCTGCCTCTGACTCACACGAGGAGGGATTCGTGTGTCGTACAACGGTGTCGCTTGCTCACAATACCAGATATAGCTTATATGTGTTTATTTATTGTTTGCTTGTCTTTAGGTCATTTGTGTATTGCAGCCGCTAGTTGTCCAGTTTGAATTAATGATGGCTCTAGTCTACACACTTATCAGCTCGGATCATGTTGACGGATATGTGCCAGCCAGATGTCGTAATCGACATTAAGACACAAGTACAATTATTTGATTTTCAGGGTTCATGAATGATTTATTGCAATATGTGTTTCCCCAGAATCCACAAGATCAAAATGAAGAGAGCCTTGTCGACATCTACAACTTCTGGGTGAAGTGAGTGACTTCTTGTTAACTGCTTGGCACATTTTGTCCAGTGGTCGCCCGTCGCCCCCCCCCTCTTTTCCTTTCTTTTTTTGGGGGGGGGGGGGTTGGTTATGTAATGTTAACACTGACCCCTGCAGCTATTTTCTTTTAGGGTGTGATGTATTGATAGTACACATGACGACAATTTACTGTTTTTTTTTTTTTACTGTTACATCAGTATACAGTAAGTTTAAATGTCCAAAGCACCCCCCCCCACACACACACACACACACACTAACATGTACACCCAACAGGGCAATATGGCAAAAAAAATATATGATTATCATGATCAATTCTGTTTATGACGATATATAATAGTGATAAATATCCTTGCTCATTTTGATCACTTAACATAAGAGGCTAAAGACAATGTGTCAATGTTGTTTGGAAAATATACTCCTGGTTGGATTAGCACCAACCAACCATCTAACTGTGCTGCATCACTATCAAGATCGTTTTATCGCCCAGCTCTACACGCCCCACGTTTAATTGGTACTGGTAGTGCTTCTGACATTACGAACATTTCTTCCCAGGTCGCCCGAAACTAAAAAACGAAAAGCTGAAGATACCAATGGTCCATCTGAAGATACCAGTGGTCCAACTTCTGCCAAAAAGGCAAAGACCAACGCAGATAGCTCTGGCAGTGAGGAGTCGAGCAGCGAGGCAGAAGATACTGCGCCTGCAGGTATGTCTATGGTTCATCTAATCGACACACCTTCAATTAGAACATGTCTCTGATGTGATGTTAAATCCACCGCAAACATTTGTAACTTTAGTATCGGATTCTTTCATGTCAACGATTGACCTTTCAGCAGCCACGGTTACACCTGCTAAGGTAGCACCGGCTAAGGCAGCAGCTGCATCTAGCAGCAGCGAGGACTCCAGTGCGGATGAAGCCGTGACTGTCAAGGCTCCAGCAAAGGTTGGAGGGGGGATAATCAAATAATAAAACATTCTGACAATACAGAGTTATAATGTCACTTTGTGTCTGTTCCACTGTTTTAAAAAAAAGTATTTTCTGAACGCAGGTTCCAGTGAAACCTGCAGCTGAAGCACCGGCGCGGAAAAAGGATAGCAGCTCTAGCAGTGAAGAATCGGATTCAGAGGATGAAAAGACAGCAGCCAAAGTTGCTGCACCTAGTGAGTTTATTATGGACAAACTATTTTCATCAAATGTAAATGACAATATCATTAATGATTTAAATAAGAGCTCAACACAAGGCTCAGATGTGAGTTGGTATGGATGGAGATTGTTTCTGGTCCTAAAACGCCTATATGGACAGGGGTCATGTTCATTTCCAAAAAAGTTTTAAAGTGAACGTGTTGTGTGGACATGGTTGGACGACGTGGTGTCAGTCATATTGATCTCACATCCTTGTGTATCTTACATGCTAATGCTCTGATCTCTAGAACCTAAGGCACCCGCTGTCCCCACCAAAGCTGCGGCTCAGAAGAAAGAGAGCAGCAGCAGTGAGGACAGTTCTGATGATGATGCAGCAAAGGTACATCTAAAACCTCAATTATATGTTTTTGCACGATTGTCTCCCTCGCCGCTATACTGACCCTCAGCTGGAAAACCTGACAAATGAGTTTTTGGCATATAGCAAATTATAAATTAGACTACAGATCAGGCCCTGTCTGAATTCTTACACTGCATACTACTTGTTATTTAAAAAAAATCACACCCGTGTGAACTGAGTGGTGTAAGGTAGCCTGTCTGACGTAATGAAATCACACCCGGGTGAACATAGCAACCATGCTCATTTTTTCTGCACAGACTAACAAAGCCAGTTGTAGGAGTGGTTTACACCACTCAAAAATCATGTCTGACGTAATGAAATCACACCCGGGTGAACAGGGTGAACATAGCAACCATGCTCATTTTTTCTGCACAGACTAACAAAGCCAGTTGTAGGAGTGGTTTACAACACTCAAAAAAACAAACACTTATCTGAAGACGGTCAAACTGAGATTTTTGATTGTTCATGGTCTCTTAGAAATGGAGAACAGAACCTGCTGCTGCAACAAGTGTATTGTGAAACTAATAAACTAATAGTAGTTTTTATTTTATAAATGCAAGAGAACCGCTAAAATTCTAGTGAAACATAGCATTCAAAGACTAATGGAAAGAGAACTATATGTTCATCCTACCTGTTGCTGAGACCGTTATTGGAGAGGGCCTTCAGTGGACGAGGTTCCCTATTAGGGAAAACCTGTAGATGGGAGGGAGTCACTTGAGTCTGAAGTCTAGTCAGATACTCCCTTCCTACTTCCAATATTATGCTTATACCAATGCACTTCTTCGTCATACGCCGCTTTATATAAGGCGATATGATGTCACGCTGTGACGTCACGTCACACTGTCATCCGTTTCCAGACAACACTACCTGATGTCATCAATGCAAAGCTGTTGTCTTATCTCTTCACATCCTATTTATTCTACTATGATGGCTGATGGGGACCTGTCATTGTCATTGTCTCTCAACATGTATAAAAGTATAATAAGCATTCTTAAGGTGGGGGTAAAATCTCTATTTGGACGTTATAGCATATAGGTGGGACTGTTGGCTATTGTACATTATTTACAAAAATAATTGCCAGTACAGCCATTATCACTCACCAGTCCCCGGCTACCCGTTGCCTACCAAACCATATTATGTAGAACTTTTGCTTGATAACCTGATCTTCCCGGTAGGCTCCAGTGAAACCCCCCACTGCTCCCGCTAAGACCACGGCCGTCGCCAAATCTAGCAGTGAGGACTCGTCTTCAGATGAGGAAGATGCTCCGCCCAGCAAAAAACCCAAAGGTGTGTTTAGCACAATCGGTGCCGGAAGTCCTTCAAAATAGGAGCTCTGGGGTGCCGGAAAGACATGGAAACCCATGACCCGGAAACAATCCACTAAAAAAAGTTTACTTTACATTGCGATTAATTTATACGATATATGATCCAAAAAGCTTGTAGATCAGATTTCTGTTTTTGAATTTGAATACTGAAAAGTAACAGTTGTGGGTATATGAAGTTTCCAACCAACACAGATATTTAAGATATTGCTTGATGCTGTTGTACGACAAAGTGTAAAATGGGGCCTAACTTGGTTTATCAGACTAATCGATTAGTCCAGATTTTTTCCATGTTGTGATTGGTAGATGTATACTTATAGTCAAAGAAGAAATAAAACAACAAAAACAAACTAAATTATTAGATTACTTGAAAAAGTAATCGATAGAGTATTCTCTGAGAAAATAATTGATGGTCACAGCCTACACTACATGTGTTCCTTCACGTGTTTGTATAATATATGAACCACTGTGCTGATAAGCTTCCCTGCTTTCATGACAGGAGCTTATAGTGCCGTCCCACCTCCAGACCAGAAGCAGGCAACTGCTCCAGCACCTGCCCCTGTGAAAACCACCCCAGCCGCCGCAAAGAAGCAAGAGTCCAGTTCTGACAGCTCGGGTAAAGATGAATGTTTCAGCTGCAGTCATTGGCACCTTATGTATTATGCATTCTCCAACACGAGCTGAGGTAGGTTAACAAGCTAATGCTGTGTGTGCGTCTCTCTTCAGATTCAAGCTCTGATGAAGAGGAAAAGAAGCCTGCAGTTAAGGTCACTCCAGCTGCAGCAACCCCAGCTAAGGTCACTCCAGCTGCAGTAGTCCCATCCAAGGCTGCAGCTGCTGATGACTCCTCATCGGAAGACTCTAGCTCTGAGGATGAGAAAAAGGTGCCTGAGAAGCCTGCAGTCAAAGCTGCACCAGTCAAGACACCCCCAGCCAAAAAAGATGCTTCAAGTTCAGGTGAGAGAGCAAAATATGAGGACTTAGTTATATTAGTTGCTGCCAACCCCTATGGTTGGCCTTCTTCTTCTTCTTCTGTTGGGATTTCCGGCAGTGTAGACGCTTTCGCGTATTACTGCCCTCCACAGTTCAGGGTGATACTCCGCTTGGTGCTCTATATATTTTAAAACTGTTCCACCCGTGTGCACATCGCCGTGTTCCCCTCACAGTCTATGGTTCCAATTCCCCATTGATTCTTATCCGGTCCCAGTCGTCTGAGACGACGGGAACCCTTCTTTCAAAATTGTGTTCAGCTCATCTCCAGAGACACCCCCCACATTCAGGAACCTCCTGGCTGCATCCAGCACCATATTGATCCTTTCTGATTTAGTTTTAATTTCCGCCGCACAGTTAATAACCATGGAAATGAACGCTAGGAATTGTCTCTTGTCCATGCTTATGACCTTATCCCCCTCCGCGGTCTCCTCCTGTGTGTTCTTCTCCAGACCTGCATGCTGCACTGTCACCGTAGTGCTCCCCTCCACTCTCTTCACTGCTTCCGCATATGACAGCCCCCTCTCTTCTCTGATTTTGCTCACCTTCTCCTCCTGCACTTTCCTTGGGCATTGCGCTGCCCCTGCATAGTGTGCCCCACTACAGTGTACACACCTGGCTTGTTCCTCTTTACACCTCTCTTCGTCCTCGCAGTTGTCCTTCCCACACCTCCCACACAGTTTGCTCCCCACACACACGGCAGCAACATGGCCATACCCCTGGCATCTAAAACATCTTAATGGCGCTTTCTCGAATGGCCTGACCCTGTAACATACATAGTCCATGTTTACTCTCGCAGGTAACACATTCCCTTTGAACGTCAACCGTACAGACTTGTCTTCTCTCTTACTCCTTCCCTGACCGATATAGCCTTCTCGCTTCGCACACACCAACAACTCCCACAAATATGCTTTCCTTCACTTCCAATGGCACTCCACTTATGACCCCTCTCCTTTTTTCTCTTCCCTCGAGCTTAAAACAGCTCACTGGACACCCTTTAAACCTCCTGATCCTCACTGCTTTGTCCATTTGTTCTTCATTCCTGCACTCAACTATTACCATTCCTGTTCTCGTGATCCTCACTACCTGTACATTCCCCAGCCATTTTTCCACAAACTCTCCAACTTTACGCGGGTTGCCGAAGATGCCGTCTTTTTGCTCGACAGCTGTCATCCCGACTACAAACTTTTCCACCCCTTCTGCTGGTCCACTTGAGGCACTCCTCCTTCTCTTTCCATGCGATCTCATATCACTGTCATCTTCAGCAGAACCCTGGCTTTCGTTGCCCTCTTCCTGAGACATTTCAAAACCCCCGCGTCCTCCTCCTGTATCCTCCCCCTCCCCTAGAGAACTAGAGGGATTATACTCCGGGCTAATGCTAGGCCTAAATGTCGGCGTGGCAGAGGGATTGTACCCCCCCTCGTCCACCACCTCCTTTTGCCTTCGTCCCTTCTTCCTTCCCTTTCATGTACCTCCTGTATCCTCCGCCATCTCTCCTGCCCAGCATCCACCCCCGAGTGAGCTAGTGAGGACTCGGGACCCTATGGTTGGCCTTGGGAAGGGTATAGACAACCACATGTCTCCTCCAGGGTTGCGAGTCTCTTCTTTTCACCTGACATTGAGGAGGAGCACCTCTCTGACGTCACGGATAGGGAGTAATGCATGCAAAAGAAACAATGAGGAGTTTGACTGGGAGGGAGTAACAATGTAGCGATCGGATATCACACCACCGCAACTATTCATGTCCACCCTGCATTCAAAACAAAAACACTGAGGACGAAGGAGGAGAGGCTTGAGGCGCCTTGGTAGACTGTTTTGCAGGGTTTAGTCACCCATTTAATTTTATTTGGGTAGTCTTTCCTGATGCAAGTTGTCCCTGTTGAGCACCTATGAGCCCTTCTACCTTCGTGCAGGACTTCTCTCTCTTTTTTTTCTATAATTCTTATCCCACGATTTTGCAACCCATTTTTTTCACCCAGTGTCAATTATCTAATGTAATCCTGGGCGCTACACTTCCTCTGCCAACCTGGGGGGCAGCGGACTGACCTCATGCTTCCTTCTCTGCATGAGGAGTCCAAGCTGCTTCTTTTCACCTGACGGGTGAATTTCCCCGGCCGGACATATCGTGTGGAAGGAACACGTTTTTTCCGACCAGTTCCTTTCCCCTCCATCAGGCGCTCCGGCTGGCCAGGGGGAGGCAGTTTAGAGACCAGGATTACTGCATGTTTTTTGTGAGGGTACCACACAGGACTTCTCTTTACCTTGTTTGTATTCTCTATTCTTCATAAATCTATTCCAGACTCGGATAGCAGTTCTGAAGACGAGGCCCCTGCGAAAACTGTAGTTAAACCTGTTACTGTAGTTCAACCTGTTGCCACGTCAACGCCAGCGGCTGCTTCTACCCCCAAACCCCCAGCAGAGAGCAGCTCTGAAGACTCCTCTGAAGATGAAGCCCCACCCAAGACCAAGCCTGCAGCCACACCTACACCTGCCTCCAAGCCTGCTACACCTGCCTCCACCCCTAAACCTCCAGCCAAGACGGCAGAGAGCAGCAGCTCTGAGTCCTCCTCTGAAGATGAAAAAGAGCCGGCCGCCGCTAAGCCAGCCTCCAAGCCAGCCTCCAAGCCAGCCTCCAAGCCTGCTACACCTGCTGTTGCTGCAGAGAGCAGCTCTGACTCGTCCTCTGAAGAGGACGACGAGCCGGCCAAGGCCAAACCAGCAGCATCTAAACCAGCCGCACAGGCTCCCACTCCTGCTACCCCTGTGGCTAAGCCAGCAGAGAGCAGCTCTGATTCTTCCTCGGATGAAGAGGAGGAACCAGCCAAGCCGACCGCAGCTAAAACAACGCCCCAGGCCTCCAAGCCTGCTGCACCGGCAGCTAAACCTGCAGCAGAGAGCAGCTCTGATTCTTCATCCGATGAGGAGGAGGAACCAGCCAAGGCCAAGCCGACCGCAGCTAAACCAGCTCCCCAGGCCTCCAAGCCTGCAGCTAAACCTGCAGCAGAGAGCAGCTCTGACAGTGACAGCTCTGAGGATGAGCCTGCTGCAGCCAAGAGCAGCACGCCTGCAGCCAAGACCACCGCCGCTCCTGCCAACAAGGCAGACTCTAGCAGTGACGACTCGGACAGCTCGGAAAAGGCTGCGGTGGTCGTGGGCACGACCGCATCTGTCAAGGTAACCTTTGCCCCAGCAAAGAAGACAGAAAAGAGCAGTTCTGACTCTTCAGACAGCTCTGATTCTGACACGGAGGCTAAAACCACCCCTGCTAAGCCAGCAGTCAGCAATGGTAAGGCTGCCACACCTAAAGCTGCCACCCCAGCAGCCAAGGCCCCGGCCAAGAAAGCAGAGTCCTCATCTAGTGACAGTAGCTCTGACGAGGAAGAGGAGGCCAGTAAGAAACCTGCAAAACCAGCTACAACTCCTAAAACTACTCCAGCCGCAACACCCAAGACCACCCCAGCCAAGAAGGCAGAGTCGTCATCTAGCGACAGTAGCTCTGAGGAGGAAGAGGCCAGTAAAAAGCCTGTGAAACCCACGGCAGCGGCCGCAACACCCAAGACTACCCCAGCCACGACACCCAAGACCACCCCAGCCAAGAAGGCAGAGTCGTCATCTAGCGACAGTAGCTCTGAGGAAGAAGAGGAGGCCAGTAAAAAGCCTGTGAAACCCACGACAGCGGCCGCGACACCCAAGACCACCCCAGCCACGACACCCAAGACCACCCCAGCCAAGAAGGCTGAGTCCTCATCTAGTGACAGTAGTTCTGATGAGGAAGAGGAGGCCACTAAGAAGCCTGTGAAACCCACTACAGCAGCCGCAACACCCAAGACTACCCCAGCCACGACACCCAAGACCACGACACCCAAGACCACCCCAGCCAAGAAGGCAGAGTCGTCATCTAGTGACAGTAGTTCTGAAGAGGAGGCCACTAAGAAGCCTGTGAAACCCACGACAGCGGCCGCAACACCCAAGACCACCCCAGCCGCAACACCCAAGACCACCCCAGCCAAGAAGGCAGAGTCGTCATCTAGCGACAGTAGTTCTGACGAGGAAGAGAAGGCCACTAAGAAGCCTGTGAAACCCACGACAGCGGCCGCAACACCCAAGACCACCCCAGCCGCAACACCCAAGACCACCCCAGCCAAGAAGGCAGAGTCGTCATCTAGTGACAGTAGTTCTGACGAGGAGGCCACTAAGAAGCCTGTGAAACCCGCTGCCCCGGCCACAACTCCTAAAACTACTCCAGCCACGACACCCAAGACCGTCCCAGCCAAGAAGGCAGAGTCCTCATCTAGCGACAGTAGCTCCGACGAGGAAGAGGCGGCGGCCAGTAAGAAGTCTGTGAAACCTGCTGCCCCGGCCACAACACCCAAGACCACCCCAGCTAAAAAGGCAGAGTCCTCGTCTAGTGACAGTAGCTCGGATGAGGAAGAGAAACCTAAAGCTGCCACAGCACCCGCACCCACCACCCCCACAACAAATGGTAAACTATTAAACAAACATTGAATCTGTTGTTGGTATTTACAAGGGAAATACACTGTGGTTATAGCGAGACGGTATATGGGGTCTCTCAAAAATGACCATTATTTAAAAGGTCATGCTTGTTTGTTTCTCCCCTGTTTGTATTGCCCTTTCTAAGCACGCTCTCTCTTGTCTATCTCTACCCATGCATGCAGTCAAGCCCAGTAAATAAAATTCCACTGCTAAATGTCACCAGCACGTCTGACACCGCAGATCTTCACCCTCTTGATTTGCACAGGTACAAATGGCAACGAAGACTCCCCTGAGGATGAAGTTGAAGTGAAGACACCAAAGGGGAATAAAAACAAGCCCACCACGCCACAAACGTTTCCAAAAGCCAATCCGAAGAAGGTAAGCCCTTCTCGAACCATTAAAAAATATTAAATCAATGTTGGTTATGCAACAAATGATTGGATTTAAAAAATCTTCAGTAATTGCTGGCCTTCTGAACCAGCAGACTTGCATGCAACCTTTTCTATCCATTTGCCACACAGTATAATGTACCATTCCGTAGAGTAAGGGAGGAGGAGGTCGACTTGGACCAGCGTCTCGCAGACAACTCATTTGAAGCCAAGGTGAGCCCATTTCCAGTCCCCTAGAGAGCAGCCGCCCAAATCCCTGTTCTAGTAGTTCACTATCAAAAGAAGTAGAAGTGAATGTTTAGTATGGACATTTCCATCCATAGCAATGCTGTGCTTGTTCTTCCAGCGTGGAGCCACTGGTGGTGACTGGGGTTCGAAAGCCAACGACGCACTCAAGTTCACCAAGGGCAAGTCGTTCCGCCACGAAAAGACGAAGAAGAAGCGAGGAAGCTACCGGGGAGGCCCTATCTCTCAAACAGTCAATTCAATTAAGTTTGACAGTGACTGAGAGCCCTTTTTACAACTTCCTAACTGGAATAGGACTGTTGGAGTGTTACTCCTCTTTTTTTAGTCCCCACAGACTATTTCCCTTAAAAGAGTAGTTCACCAAAATAATGTACTTATTTTCTATCAATTCCGCACTCCATGAAGCCTTCAATTCATGGAGATAGTTTTGTGTATTTGTTGCATTCTTAAGCAAATAATCCTACCAATAATGTGTGACCGGTGGATTGCCGGTCACACATTATTGGCTTAGGATATGGGACCAATCTCCATAAATTCAAAGCTTCATGGGGTGTGGAATTGATATAAAATTAGTCTTTTTATTTTTGGTGAACTACTCCTTTAAATATCATCACCACCACCACCACCACCCTGACTGAGGAATGTGTTCCCAGCGCTGAGCAGGGATGATGTTATCAGTTGCTTCTAGTTGACAATGGAGACTAGTCCATTGAGCTCTCGTTTTAAGCCAGCAGTGTAGTGTAGGATAAGGCTGCCTGCCTAGAAGAGTTGTCTTCTACCATTATGCCTAACCTCCAGATAGCATCACAAAGTTGAAATGGTCCATTCGCTGCTCATGTTAGCCACTAGGTGGCTGTAAACCACCAATTACCGTTAACCTGGCAGTTATGTTTTGGGTCCCTCTGTTGCTTGTTCGGATATTGATAAACTGTAGTTTCCATTTCTGTTGAGTTTCTTTCATTATGCATTGTGACATAATGAATTGGTTTGTTTTTTTATTTGTATACGAATCTATTGTGAAAGGTCTTAGTTAAAGGTTGAAAATGCTTGTTTTCTTGTCGAGTTTGGGTGATTGGGGTGTCATTAGTTTGTTTTCTTTTTAATTGTGAGGAGGAGACCGTACACCGTAGGCATTGTCTCTGCAAGTACATGTGAACACTTTGGGTTTTATAAGTATTTATTAAACAGTTTTAGTCCATCTCAACATCCATATCTTTTCCATGTAACTCTTCAAGCCATCTTGTTTTTGTGAGACCATTAGTTACTGTTTGCTTATCTCCAGTGCAGAGTTGACAGCCGAGACTACCTCTCCTCCCCCCCCACACCTCAAAGTTGTTTTAATTGTATCAATTTCAGTTGAATTCTACTGTAATGTACCCCCTTTTCTTCTTTTTCTTATCGAGTACTTTCGATCTACTTAAATAAAGCTTTAAAAGGGTACCCTAGTTCCTTTTTCTGATTCGCCAGTTCTAGGTCAGTGGTTATATTTTTGAGTGGTGTAAACCACTCCTACAACTGGCTTTGTTAGTCTGTGCAGAAAAAATGAGCATGGTTGCTATGTTCACCCTGTTCACCCGGGTGTGATTTCATTACGTCAGACAGGCCTTACACCACTCAGTTCACACGGGTGTGATTTTTATCATGTGAAGGACCCCCACATGTCTATTCTATATGCAGTTGGCTGTGGACTCCCTTTCCAGTGAGTGACCCCCTTAAGAGCAGATTTGCTCAAGCGTTGACCCATTCAAACCGGGAAAGCATCGGTGTCATTTTAGATCATGTATATAGCAACATGTTTTCTCAGAAAATGTAGGATTTATAACGTTCACACCCGTGTGAACTGAGTGGTGTAAGGTTATATAGACTGATCAGCTGTGGTCTGACGTAATGAAATCACACCCGGGTGAACTGGGTGACCGTAGCAACCATGCTCATTTTTTTGAGCACAGACACGTAAACTAACAAAGCCAGTCGTAGGAGTGGTTTACACCACTCAAAAGCAGATATACAGCTGTCACTTTGTGCCACTAAACTGTGAGCTTGTATCGATTTTTTAAAACAATCTTAAGTGCATTAAAAAATCCATTAAACGGATTCCCGTGGCCAAATGCATATCATTTTGGGGGGGTCCTTGACAAGTTTGGGAGCTACTGATTTAATTAGGCATCTGTAGGACTGGGTGTTCCTCATTTAGCCGGGGACCCCCTGGAACCCTCGGAGACCACATTAACCAGTGTTCTATCTGGAGAAACCACCACCGAGTGACAATACTGTAAGAGCCACTTGATGGCAGTCAGAGCGCTCTGCTGAAGCTGCATGGCCACAGCACATCTCTAGAGCTCTCACTTGCTATTTCACCTGATGTCACAGGACAGACTTAAGGTCATTCGGTGTCTATAAATAATAGGCCCAGACTGTAATGTGCAATTTTCCTTCATTGTGGTTTCATGAAACCAGATACAAAATGACAAGCTGTCCTGATTGAGAGGCAAATGTAGCATAGGCCATATCTGTAATGGGTCGTTTGGTATGCAGCCTGCATGGCCCAGTAGAACCAGACAAACACCTGGTATGCAGCCTGCATGGCCCAGTAGACCCAGACAAACACCGTAGCACTGCACTAGGGTTGTCCCGATCGGATCGGGAGATCGGAAATTGGAGCCGATCACGTCATTTTTCAAAAAAACGTTTGTACTATTGATATGGCATAAACGTGTTCTATAAAATATAAATATCGGATCGGGAAAAATCAGATGCTCAAAATCAAATGATCGGATCGGGAGCCAAAAAAACGTGATCGGGACATGCCTACACTGCACCCTACAGTATATCACATGGATTTAACAATCTGGGGACTCCTCCCGCCTCCGGGTGGGTGGGCGGTGGCAGGCAGGCCACTCCAGGTTGGCAGAGGGAGTGTAGCGCCCAGGATTACATTAGATAATTGACACTGGGTGAAAAAGAATGGGTTGCAAAATTGTGGGATTGAAAGTATAAAAATAGTGCTTACGTTCCAATTCTATTGGCCAGTAATGTATTTGAATGTTACGTTTCTGTCCTGGCACAAACTCTGGGACCACCACTGGCTGGGAATACTGATGAAAGACATTTCAACCTAATCTTATCCCCATCATCCCATCCCTCCTTTCCTCAGCACCGTTACCATCCATCAGTCACTGTGTGTGTGTGTGTGTGTGGGGGGGGTGTTTGTTCTCAGGTCACTGCAGTAGTCTGTGTGCACGAAGAGCAGCAGGACAATTCATTAATGGCAACAGAGCCTGCCCATGCTGTCCATTTCAATTACAGAAAACTGCTGACTATTTCTGCACACACACACACAGCGTCTTCTGTCGCACACGCGCGCGCACACACACACACGTTTGGAATCTTACTCAAAACGGTTCCTGCTCTCTTCATGCCACACAATGACAAATTACTTCTTACAGCATCAGATTAGTCTCCATAATCTCACGTTGTGCATCCTGGCAGCCAAACATTGGTTTTATATAAATTAAATGTCTATATTTTTATTATTATTTTATTTGTACAGCCCTCTCTTTGCTTTAGGTTGAAATGTCTTTCTCTCAAATTATTCCCGTTGAAATAATTTTGTATATTTAGTGTATCGACTGATTTTTTTTAAATGTTATTGCACCTGCCATGATGATAAAGGAACTGAATTGGCACAAATAAATCAAGTCAACCACATTATGTAACAGACAGAAATCAGTTTTGTTATTAAAAACATTTAATATTGCAATTGTTTTATTATATATATCCATCTTTATATAAAGTCATTCAATAAGTAACACTCATAATACACGCTGTGTAGAGAAAGGCGTCGTGGATCCGTTTGTGACCAAATTACACTAGACCTGAAGACCAAGCGCTGAACCAAAGGGTCAGGAAGAAAGACTCACTAATGCCTAATTTATGCTCTGTGGCATCATGACGGTGTAGCTCAGAGAAAACAGCAGACCTACAAGACCACGGAGCATTGCATCCACAGTTCTGATAAGCAGAATCCGTCCTATAGGTTGGGTTATTTTCGCTGTGCGACAAAAGTACGAATCGTGCTTAACGAGATTAGCAGCTGCCGTCTCACTCTGCTCCAACACACAATTTAGAGAAGGTCCTATCCTATCCGGGCCTTAAGTAATATAGAATGGAACATGCTGTGGTACATATTTATACAGTTGAAGGTCACGCAATATTGAATCCGCTAAATCACATTAAGTGCGGTTATTTTAAAAAGTGCTGCTTTTAGCATGGGAAGAAGGGGTCTCTCTGTGTGTTTGCTGGCCTGCTTAGAGAACTGAATTCCCTTACAGAATATATGGCAAACATAAATATACCAGAAAGTACTCACAGTGCCTTTGACAGGCAACACACCTGCACTACAAAATCTTTAGTGTCAATTTAAAACTGCAATCAGGAATTTCTATTTTGTGAATAAAATGATTCACACAGTTATTTTGACTAATCTGTATGGTAGAGTATGTTACAATATAACTAAATGTGCTTCTGCGGTTGGAGGTGGACTCCCTGCTCTTATTGAGAAATGTAGAAATTCAGTACTCACGTAGGAACACTGGCATCTCCCCTGGCTAAGCGTCTTAGCTCAGTGGTACAAATTGAATCTGGGACACTTGGGTTTGAAACCCGGGAAGGACTTACATTTTAGGGATTGCAGCTTTAAATCTGAGCATGTAAACCATTTTTACACACATTCATTACTAGTGACTTGTGAGGAACTCAGGATTTTACAGTCTTCTCAGGATGTGCTCCCCCAGCATCAACGTGTTTGAATCACTGTGTTTGCAAAGCTCTAAACCACAATGACATGCGTGCATATTGATTATGCTTATTATCAGAATTGCAGTCTTGATGACTTCCTTGGAGGATGCCTTTGGCGGTAGTTGTGAATTCTGATTTATCCCACATTCAGCCATTCACAGAACACACACACACACACACGCACACACACGCACACACACACACACACGCCTCTACTGAGTCTTGGGCGTGGCAAAGTCCCAAGCTGTGTCCTGGGCACACTTCCACATGGCGCGCACCAGCCGAGTGAAACCCATGTCCTTGGGTTTCTCCAGCCCACGCATCAACCGCTGCTTCATAATGGCGATGAACTCCTTATTACTCAGCTCTCCGTTCCCTGAGGACGATGGAGGGATGCCAGGGTGGGGTGGGTAGTGCGAGGGAGAGGGGAGGGGGGGGGGAATTATGATGAAATGATGAGAAAGGACGTTAAGTAAAGAGGATCAGATGAAGAGGAATGTCAGCTGCCGTGCGCCGATTGGCTGTCTTGACAACCCTGTGTGAGTGTGACGGCCCCGTTGGCCACTTACCGTCACAGTCGAAGAGAGCGAAGACCACGTCGCACACGTGGTCCGACAGCTCCACCTTAGCCACGGTGCGAGCTACCTGCTTCATAGTGGCTGGAGAGAGAGAGAGAGAGACAGAGAGAGACAGACAGAGAGAGAGACAGAGAGAGAGAGACAGACAGAGAGATTTACCATTTGCATTGAGAAGTAATACGCCATTAAGGCATTAAACTTTAGCTATTGAAATATAGCAGATATACAAGCTCATAGTGACAAGCTTGTAGATCTATTAAAAATAAATATGTGAAAATGTATGCAAATCTTTGAATATAATTATATTATATTATAATATAACGTTTTTAACTTAACTCTTTACTTCTGGGGGGTCCCTAGAACAAAAATATTTCGAGATACAAAATACATTTTGTGGGAGTCCCTGACATGAAAGGGTTTGAGAACCACTGACATAGAAACGTGATTTAGAAGATATTTGTAGAATCCCGTCTCAGGTCTTAATGGGTTAATGCAGGACATGCACGAACAGGAGCTGGCTCAAAAATGACCTGTTCAGACTCCAGAGGACATTGTGTGCAAGTCAAGCTGCTTGGAATCAATAGCAGACAGAGCTCCCCCTGCCAGGGAGCCTATCTGATGAATGTGAGAAAGGACCTCTCCTCTCCTGCATGAGAAGGCAGCACTGGGGCAGGAGCCAAACCACCTGAGAGGATTAAATAGGGAAGCTGAGTGAAAAGGAGGAAGAGAGGAAGAGAGACGGACCACCAGGGTCATATAACAGAGGAAAGGCAAAAACAGAGAGATGAAAAAAGCTCCATCATAAGCAATGATTATTGAACTACAAAATAAAGGGGAGAGGAGAGGGGGGGAGGCAGGGTGAAATACGGTGAGCATGAAAAACGACACTGGGCCGCCTGATGGAAAGGGCTGGGGTGCTGAGAAAATAGTCCCAGGAGATGAGGAGACATGTGGAGAGCAGTGCGTCACTCCGTACAGAATCGCGTAACACTTCATTTATATTGCGTCGTTCAACAGTGTTGTGTGGCAAAAAGAGCCGATATACAAGCTCACACAGCCGCGTGATCACCTGATTGGCTTCAGCCTCACGAGGTAGAGTGACTGTCTGTGAACCTAGGGGTGCGTTCGGAAATGCGCACCGGGAATGTGGTCAGTTTGTTGAGTGTGGTGGGCGGTGACGTCACAGTGTGCCTTATTTACGAACGACCACAGCTGTGACGCATTCACACCGCCGACACCGGACAACCCCAGCTTCAGGGTAGGGTCGCTCAGTGCGGGCATTCGGCACACCCGGTGCTCAGCGCACTGGATTTTCGAACGACAACGCACCGAGTGCACTGAATAAACGAACGACAAGAGAGCACACCAGTGCGTTCAGGGCGCATTTCCGAACGCACCCAAAGGGCTCCCGGTTCACCTGCCATGCCAGGTGGTACCTGGGATCAGGGTCAGGGGTCCATGAGCCCATTCACTAGTGGTCCACACCACCAGTCTTTTATTTCTGATATCAAACAAGATCAAACGCAGTCACGCATATCCACGAATCCTTTGAAGGCAGGTGCTGGATCTAAAATGAACGGAGATCAAAAAGCAAGAAAGGACCGCACACTGTAGCTCCGAATGACAATGTTTATGGCTCACTCTCACTATTGTTTTGGGTAGCTAGCCTACTTAATCAAGCAAAAGAGAGTAATAGTAATTAACAACCCATTGAAACTCATTGTGCGTGACTCGTTAAGCACCTCAACGACGTGCTAAATGTTAATATTTTAACAACAACATTCATGGCCACAACAAACCTGTAACAGATTACTACGAAAACATTCCTGCTTCTTTTCAGTAGGCACATAGAATTACAATACGACAGGACCTAATGTAATGGCTCGAAAAGTGAGATTCAGATTAATTTCCAAGTCTTCACTGAGCACAATTGGAGCTATAAATATTCATATTCATTAAAAAATTCCCAGCTGGTAGCTCATTTCACTGACGGCGATGAGGAATGTGTACCGAAACTTGCTTACCTGTGCGACACATTCAGCCTCTGCTCAATGAACTCTGTCACTTGAGAATGGAAAACAGAATTTAATTTGGCAGATCGAGTGGCTGCATTCAAAGCCAAAGAGGAACAATGGGGGCAGACGATTGAACAGAGGGCATATTTCACATGTTCCTAAGAAGGGACTTGGGGAGAGACTGAGACCTTTCTTCTGCCAGCTGCCGCTGGTGTGCGATCACATACTGTAGTGTTTACTTTCCACTGCTAACCACAAAAGACCCACCGCCATGTGCAATGTTTGTAAATGAAAATGGAACAAAACAGTAAAAAAAAAAAATCATGCATGGCAAAGCGATTTGCAGTTACAAAATATGAGTTCAGAGAATAGAGAAGAAACAAAGGGAAAAAGTAAGATAACGGGAAAACAATATAAAATACAACCCATTATGTATCAAAGTATAAAGAGTATGTGCTCAGCTATACATTGTGGGTTCATAATTAATAGGCCTACAACAAATGTCATAGTTTATCTCAATCAAGTAAAAGTCCTATAGGGTGGGGGCAGCTTTTATCCTTAAAGGGAGTTCGTGTCACAACCTTGGTGCCAACACAGCAAAGGCGCGGTCACCCGCACCACTGTGCAAGACCATGGAGTGTTCCTATACAACCGACTGCCAGATCTGAGTGACCTCGGAGCTGGGGGGATTGATCTAAAAGTTCCACAATATAGGGAGGTGCTAGACCGTTACAGGCTTCGAAGTGAATTCATTTTTTTTTTTTTATAGAGGGGGACAGACAGTAGGCTGACAGGAAATGGGGGAGAGAGATGGGGGAGTGACATGCAGTAAAGGCCATCGGGATAGGGAGTCGAACCCGCGGCACAGTGCCAGACTCAGCCTACCGGCCAAGGTGCCTGGACCGCTGAGCCATGGCCCAGGCCCAAACAAGTGAATTCTTAAAATGTCACTCTACACTACTAGATACTGTACAAGGGTTTACAAACAAGGTGCAGATGAATGGTGGGGAGAAGAGTGTTTTTTTCAGGTACGACGATAAGCATTTCTGTTTCTAGTTTTGCAGACGCACGCCTGGTGGATCTCTACAGAGCCAGCCTGAGACCAGACTGCCGCTGTCAACAATCCCCCCCCCCTCGTCAGCCAGCACACAAATCTCACCTACAGACACAGGTTGACGGACACGCACGGGCAGGCAGGCGCACACACACACACACAGACTAGTGCTTGTTACTGTGCAGGTGCAGACATGCTTCAGGGCAGCCGTGCCATCAGAGCGTAAGAACTAACAGCTCTGCTGACAGGCCACATCTGGACTCTAATCCAGGGGCTGAGTCACTGCAATCAATGTGAGGAAACTTCACCTTGGTAAAGGAAAATCAGGCGTTCTGAAGGACACAGGTATGTGGCGCACACACACACACACACACACACACACACACACACAGGGACAGACAGAGTGAAGCTGCCGTTTATCACCTTCTGCCGGAACCTGCAGTCTGTCCCCTGATAATGACACGTGCGCGTGTGTGTGTGTGTGTGTGTGTGTGTGTGTGTGTGTGTGTGTGTGTGTGTGTGTGTGTGTGTGTGTGTGTGGAACTATAGTCATGCTGCTGGTGGTGATAAGAGGTTTCATGCACTTATGTGCAAGCTCATGCCTCCCGACCATTTTGGCGTATATTGTGTTGCAGGTGTGCTTGGCCCAGACTAGTGGTCTTTCAGTTTGGTCAAAAACATGTTTTTCAAGTTGGAGGAGGATGAGTGGAAATGGAACATTTAGTGTGGACTGGGTGTAAGGCCAGGACAATGGGATGCAGGAAGGGTATTTAATTCACTGCCACTGAGGTCTACAGACGTCATTTCAAATCCAACGCTTCACCGCCATTGATGTCTATGGACGTCAATCGGTGTTTTCAGTGGTTTACAATAGAGGCTCTAGAGACGCTCTTCCGCAACCTGTGAGTTAATTAATCAGAGGCCAACTGGGGAAAAAAAACACAATCACAACAAAACCAAGCCGGAAATATTGTAGTATTATAGGATTTCACAAGAATACAAATTGCTCTGCTTTCTGTTCCCAGGCAGTGTTTTTGGTGAAAACAAGCTATATTCAACTGCCAATAACTAAAGAACAGAACAAGGCGGAAACACACTTTTCACCCCTGATGAAAGTAGAGACTCTCTCCTTTCTTTTGAGATATTTGGTGTTTACATAGAACAAAATATTCTCTGGGTCTTGAAAGATTAGTAAGAATGCTCAAAAACCTTGCACAAAGCTGGCAGTGGCTGCAGACAGTTCTAGAGAAACTTTGGCTGTTAATGAGTTAAACCTGGTGTCCCTATTTTGGGCAACTTTTCAAATAAATCAATTCATTCTAAATTCAAAAACTGTTTTCTGAAAAACTGTTACTATATCAGTTGTCCTCAAACGTTTTCATGTCAAGGACCCCCAAAATTATATGTATTTGGCCATGGACGCCCATCTCAAAATATTTTGTTCCGGGGACCCCAGAAGCAAAGATTTTAGTTTAAAATGTTTGCTTTGAAAACAAACATATACACCGGTAGTCTGGGGCGTAAGTGGTTCAACAACAATGTGAGAAGAAGAGCAGAGCTAGTAGTGGGAGTACGGCCAGGAGATGCAGAGAGAGCATCTGTCGTTTACACAACAGTGGTGGGACCCAGCTAGAGCGCCTGGGCAGAGGATGAATCCAAAGTAGCAAAGTTTGGGTGTGAGAAGAACAAGAAAAAGTGTAGAGGCAGACACAGAGAGACTAGCCTGGGCACCATTTCATTTGGGTATATGATCCTGTCGGGAGCGGATGATAGTCGACAGGCAGGAACAACAGGGCGGCAACTTCCTTTTCCCTCAAACCGATTTTTCGCAACAAAAGCTACAGGCTACGAGAGCTTTTATTGAGAAAAATCGGTTTGAGGGAAAAGGAAGTTGCCGGCCCGTTGTTCCTGCCCGTCGACTACAAAACAATACTACAACATGACGTAACGATATCATCCGCTCCCGACCGGATCATACGGACTTTTGAAACAGAGACCAGGCTTTCCTCCGAGGTGGTGGAAAGCCTGGTGAGGCGAGGTTACAGAGAGACCAGGTGGGGGAGCAGGGCTAACGAGGTGGTGGTGTAGAGGCAGACACAGAGAGACCAGGTGAGGGAGCAGGGCTAACGAGGTGGTGGTGTAGAGGCAGACACAGAGAGACCAGGTGGGGGAGCAGGGCTAACGAGGTGGTGGTGGTGTAGAGGCAGACACAGAGAGACCAGGTGGGGGAGCAGGGCTAACGAGGTGGTGGTGTAGAGGCAGACACAGAGAGACCAGGTGGGGGAGCAGGGCTAACGAGGTGGTGGTGTAGAGGCAGAAACAGAGAGAGACCAGGTGGGGGAGCAGGGCTAACGAGGTGGTGGTGTAGAGGCAGACACAGAGAGACCAGGTGGGGGAGCAGGGCTAACGAGGTGGTGGTGGTGTAGAGGCAGACACAGAGAGACCAGGTGGGGGAGCAGGGCTAACGAGGTGGTGGTGTAGAGGCAGACACAGAGAGACCAGGTGGGGGAGCAGGGCTAACGAGGTGGTGGTGTAGAGGCAGACACACAGAGACCAGGTGGGGGAGCAGGGCTAACGAGGTGGTGGTGTAGAGGCAGACACAGAGAGACCAGGTGGGGGAGCAGGGCTAACGAGGTGGTGGTGGTGTAGAGGCAGAAACACAGAGAGACCAGGTGGGGGAGCAGGGCTAACGAGGTGGTGGTGTAGAGGCAGACACAGAGAGACCAGGTGGGGGAGCAGGGCTAACGAGGTGGTGGTGTAGAGGCAGAAACACAGAGAGACCAGGTGGGGGAGCAGGGCTAACCAGGTGGTGGTGTAGAGGCAGACACAGAGAGACCAGGTGGGGGAGCAGGGCGGTGTGGTGGTGGTGTAGAGGCAGACACACAGAGACCAGGGGGGGGAGCAGGGCTAACGAGGTGGTGGTGTAGAGGCAGACACAGAGAGACCAGGTGGGGGAGCACAGAGAGACCAGGTGGGGGAGCAGGGCTAACGAGGTGGTGGTGGTTGTACCTTTATCGATGGACGCTCCGGCCATGTGGTAGAAACTCAGGGCTGTGTCCACGTCGTTCACGTTCTTAAGAAACGTGAAGAAGTTCTCCACTTCCTCAAACGAGATACCCTAGAAAGGAGAGAGAGAGGGGGGGGGGGGGGGGAAGTTATTGGTCGAGAAAACTGTGTTTTTTGTGGTGAAAACTGGTGGTGTTTGAGTATTCGTAGTATTGTTGTTTTTCTCTGCCGCGCGCCACTCTCTCCGTTGCACTTGGAAAGGCTCACAGTAGTGATGTAATCATCCATGAAAATATCAAACAGAATTGAAATGTGTCAGGACAGCCCCGCCCCTCGCCTGTGAGGAAATCAGGAGGTTTAAGATTGGATGTTTGAACTGCTCACAATACAAGCCTAGAACAGAACCCTCCATCAGACTAGAACAGAACCCTCCATCAGGGAACCCTCCATCAGGGAACCCTCCATCAGGCTAGAACAGAACCCTCCATCAGACTAGAACAGAACCCTCCATCAGGGAACCCTCCATCAGGCTAGAACAGAACCCTCCATCAGACTAGAACAGAACCCTCCATCAGGGAACCCTCCATCAGGCTAGAACAGAACCCTCCATCAGACTAGAACAGAACCCTCCATCAGGCTAGAACCCTCCATCAGACTAGAACAGAACCCTCCATCAGGCTAGAACAGAACCCTCCATCAGGCTAGAACAGAACCCTCCATCAGGCTAGAACAGAACCCTCCATCAGACTAGAACAGAACCCTCCATCAGACTAGAACAGAACCCTCCATCAGGCTAGAACAGAACCCTCCATCAGGCTAGAACAGAACCCTCCATCAGGCTAGAACAGAACCCTCCATCAGACTAGAACAGAACCCTCCATCAGGCTAGAACAGAACCCTCCATCAGACTAGAACAGAACCCTCCATCAGGCTAGAACAGAACCCTCCATCAGGCTAGAACAGAACCCTCCATCAGGCTAGAACAGAACCCTCCATCAGGGAACCCTCCATCAGGCTAGAACAGAACCCTCCATCAGGCTAGAACAGAACCCTCCATCAGACTAGAACAGAACCCTCCATCAGACTAGAACAGAACCCTCCATCAGACTAGAACAGAACCCTCCATCAGGCTAGAACAGAACCCTCCATCAGGCTAGAACAGAACCCTCCACCAGGCTAGAACAGAACCCTCCATCAGACTAGAACAGAACCCTCCATCAGGGAACCCTCCATCAGGCTAGAACAGAACCCTCCATCAGGCTAGAACAGAACCCTCCATCAGACTAGAACAGAACCCTCCATCAGGCTAGAACAGAACCCTCCATCAGACTAGAACAGAACCCTCCATCAGACTAGAACAGAACCCTCCATCAGACTAGAACAGAACCCTCCATCAGACTAGAACAGAACCCTCCATCAGACTAGAACAGAACCCTCCATCAGGCTAGAACAGAACCCTCCATCAGGCTAGAACAGGGAACCCTCCATCAGGCTAGAACAGAACCCTCCATCAGGCTAGAACAGAACCCTCCATCAGACTAGAACAGAACCCTCCATCAGGCTAGAACAGAACCCTCCATCAGGCTAGAACAGAACCCTCCATCAGGCTAGAACAGAACCCTCCATCAGACTAGAACAGAACCCTCCATCAGGCTAGAACATAACCCTCCATCAGACTAGAACAGAACCCTCCATCAGGCTAGAACAGGGAACGCCCCTCCCCCGACTACCCAAAATCACCTAGCGTATCCAATAGTGTGAGCCCAATTAAGTGTAAACTAAATTTACATAATTTCGACTGAAGTAAACTGTGAGGATAATACGACATTTGCCAAAAAATAAATTAGGCTTTAGGAAACAGCTGGGAGGCACTATCTGACACACAGATAAATAATGAGACGCGAACGGAGGAGACAGTTGCTCTAACACACACACACACACACACTTTACCATTTACACATTTTTCATGCATTAGTACTGAATACCACTGAAGTTACCTCAGCGCCGCGCGCACACGCACAAGCACACACACGCACACGCACACGCGCACACCACCAACTGTCACAATACTGATGGTGGCATATGCTTCAAAAGCAGCTGGTGGTACAGTGAATGCCACTTTTAATTTACCTCACAGGTATGGCAGAAAGACAATACAGGGAAACGTATAAGAAGAGACGACAAGCAGAGAAAGGAAGGATGAGAAAGAGAGATGCTGACTGCAAGTCTCTATTCCCCTGAGCTTCAGCAGCTCTGCCTAGTAGCCCGAGAGGAATATAGTATATATATAGAACGTGTGTGTGTGTGTGTGTGTGTGTGTGTGTGTGTGTGTGTGTGTGTGTGTGTGTGTGTGTGTGTGTGTGTGTGTGTGTGTGTGTGTGTGTGTGTGTGTGTGTGTAGTGAAGGGGGGTGCCCATTTGATAACCTGCTGAAGCCACCCAACTCCTGTCTAGTTGAGGTATGCGCTCAAGCCTAGCCTTGGCTCAGGGAGGAGGACGCCCCTGCCATGCAGAGTCCCGTCGGTGCCTTGAGGGAAGGAGAGACGGAGAGCGCGATGCAACTGGCCCACAGATGGCGCAGAAGCGAGTACCTGCAAAGGTGGGCCTGTTGCGATACCCTTATCGTATTTTGCATATATATATGTATGTATGTATGTATGTATGTATGTATGTATGTATATACCATACATACATACATACATACATACATACATACATACATACATACATACATACATACATACATACATACATACATACATACATACATACATACATACATACATACATACATACATACATACATACATACATACATACATACATACATACATACATACACACACACACACATACGTTTCCACCCCTCCGTCTTCTTCTCTTTTTGCTAATTGAGGCATTTAACCAGTGGCCTTAGCCAAGTTTGACATCTGTGATACATATATGCAAATCACAGAGCCCCCACATTACATGCTTGCTATCCTGGGGAGGTGAGAGAGAGAGAGAGAGGGAGAGAGAGAGAGAGAGAGAGAGAGAGAGAGAGAGAGAGAGAGAGAGAGAGCAAGAGAGAGAGAGACTACTGCAGTGCCTTTGGGCATGTGCATACTGGAGGTGTAACATGAATAGAGCTAATTAAGTGACAGGGCTCATTTACCGTGACGTGGGCACCGGCGGTCCGAGACCACCTGTCACACCAACCGCTTGAGTAAGAGGGAGAGCTTATAAACACTCTCTCTGCATAGTAAAACGTGCCATATAGAACCCCTATATACTTTGTTAACTGGGTTCCCCAGGTTGTCTATACCATCTCTCTCCTATTTTTCCCCTCTACATCTTCACCGGAAAATAGCCAGTTTACAAGATCCCAATGCAATGTATTTTCCCCGTTTTGCGCCCAGAATAGGGACGGTAGTGTTGTGTTCACGTGGTAAATTTTTACTCGAGTCAAAATGGAGCCGGTGTTGCTGTGTGTGCTTTTCTTCCTGCCTTCCATATGCATCCCAGCAGGCCATTTCTCTTGCTCGCTGCATTGTGGCAATGTCTCTGACAGGGAGGGGGGGGGGGGGGGGTTGGGGGAGAGCAGCACACCAGAGGCACGAGCAAAGGAAAAGTAGAAATGTTTCCCCGTGACCACCTTGCACTACCAGTTGCCAATATTCCACCCCAAACGGGAACCGAGTACTGGGATAATTGATGAATATCAGAGCTGAGCCGAGTGGTTAAGACTATTCACAGTGGAGTGCGGAGGCCCGATCGTGGGGGATCAGCATCAGGGTGCTTTTGTATGCAGGCGGTGGATGATGGAGCTGAGAGAGAGAGAGGGCGAGCGTCGGGCAGGTCGTCAGAGTCTGACACTGCCATCCTCCACCGGTGATTTCCTTTCATCTACACACAGGTGCGCGCATGCACAAGTGCGCACACACACACACACACACACACACACACACACACACACATGACCGATTGCTCATCCCTCAGGCCCTTGTCTACTTCCACATTCACAATGCTATATTTCAGTGACCTGACTCCGCCAGATGGAAGAAGCCTGCTTCACGTATTGTGAACTTATTGTGAACTCAATACCGCCCCATCTGGCAGGTATCTGGCAGGTTAATATTTCAGTGATTCTCAATGTTTTTCATTTCAACAACCCTGTTTGATATGCATTAAACCAGTGGCCCTCATTTGATGAACTTGTTTTTCCTTTTCTCTACAATCTACATTGTAAAATCCTGTATTCATTAAACTGTGAGTGTGTCTATTTGTCCACTCTCAGCGTTACAGACCCGTTACCGGTTCTTAACTATAAATCATCTAGCTGTGGACCCCCTGGACCCCCCTCAAGGACCCCTGGGGGTCCCCGGACCCCACGTTGAGAACCAGTGTTATATTTCACGCATTAGTACACACACACACACACACACACACACACACACACACACACACACACACACACACACACACACACACACACACACACACACACACACACACACACACACACACACACACACACACACACACACACACACACACACACACACACACACACACACACACACACACACACACACACACCTGTGCATCCTTGAACATCTTCTTCAGGCCCTTCTGCATCAGTTTGAGTTTGCGGGACTGGACACCGCTGTACACCAGCAGCATGCCTCCAAACTGCCTCTCTGTGATTCGACCGTCCACGGGGTCGTTCCTCTCAAACTACGGAGGAGTGGAGAGAGAGATATTAGAGCCGGACCCGTGGGAGATTTTTTTGGTCCATTCCTGATTTTGGAGAATAAGCGGTAATAATCAGTGGTCTAGGACCTAGACCACTGATTATTACCGATAATTTGTAAAAAACAAAACAAGAAAAGCAACGTTTTATGAACATTTTGCCGGCTATTTCTGAACATTCTGAACTTTAAAACTTTCTAAACATATTTTAGCCTATAATGACATCCCGATAATAGGTTTTTTGACGTCGACAGTTTTCTGAAATACCCATGTTTCTATGTCAGTGGTTCTCAAACTATTTCATGTCAAGGACCCCTAGAATTATTTGTAATTGGCCGCCGACCCCCATCTGAAAATATGTTGTTCCAGGGACCCCCCCCCAGAAGCAAAGATTTAAAAACGTTCGCTCTGAAAGAATATATATTCAAAGATTACATATCATTTTTGGGGTCCTTGACATGACATATTGAGCACCACTGATACAGAAACATAGGTATTTCAGAAAACTGTCAAGATTTCGAAGAACATTTTTTTAGAATTTCTCAGGTCTAAATGGGTTAATCCATTGAGACCTGGAACGCATCCATGTCACGTTAGCGTTTAACCACATTAACCATTAACCCATTTTGGGGCGGGAACCCGTTTTGGTGTTTTAAACATTGTTATAATTTAGCTATTGAAAAATAGCAGATCTACAAGCTCATAGCGCGCCACCGAGTGGCGCGCTATGAACTTGTAGGTCTGCTATTTTTGAAAAATCGTTAAAATGTGCCTCAAATCTTTCCGAAAATTGTCATGATTTAGAAAACTATTTTTTTTAAATTTCGACGTCAGGCCTGAATGGGTTAAAGATTGCGTGCCGGGCACAGTTGCAAAGGATGAAGGGAGGAGGGGACGGAATAGAGAGAGAGATGAAACAGTAAATACTGGTGTCAGCCTTCAAGTTGAATCACGCCTGGGGGTTGGCGGCGCGGCGACATTAATTCTGCATGTGCATTTTTATAGCGTTCCAATGGAGCATGGGTAGCAACAGTGGGGCCTGGCCGCGTCAGGTCAATACGGCTGATTTACATCTGTGGGCCACTTGACAGCCGAGGGGGGCTCCTGCTCAGGCTGCCCCCTCCCCTCGCCCGCAGCCAGCTTTCAAAATGCTAATTCCAACACACTTCTGACAGCGGCGGTTTCACGAAGGCATGACAAGGCCAAAATAAAAGCCTGCAAAGGGAATGACTTGGGAGAGTGTTGCCGGGGCTGCCCCGGTCCCCCCCCCCGGTCCCCCCCGACGCGTTCCTGCACACATGGAAGTCCGTCTTGGTGAGTCGAATGGGTGATTAAACGACTGCAGCGCGGCTTTTCCACTTCACTGTGCATGGACGGACACGCTCGGGTAGGCTCATAAAGAAAGAACCACGAACATACCCTCTGGTTGCTCCGATTCTCCCATTTCACGCCCTCTCCATCAAAAAGTTCTGCCCTTTTTACGCATGTGAATTTGAATTTGAATCACATTTTACACTAAATGTGTGAATATATAGGAAATACAGAAGTGAGTCAGACAGTGAGGCCAGATTTATACTTTGTTGTACGACGGTATCGCGTGCCGAAAAAAGCATAAATAAAATACACGTTGCATCCAAGATTATGATAGTTAACGGAAACTAGCTTGTAGATCAGGTATTTCTGGCCCGTGTTCAACAGAGCGTAAATCAAGCACGAGAGAGAAAACGAGTAGGAACATAAGCAACTGGAGGCCATCCGGCCATGAAGAAGATTTATTTTAGGTGCTGAATTAAAGCCCAAGCAGTGATGCAGCATCAGCAATTAGAGGGAGAGAGTAGAGGGAGGGAGGGGGAGATAGAGAGGGAGGGAGGGAGGGAGGTAGGGAGGGGGAGATAGAGAGGGAGGGGGAGATAGAGAGGGAGGGAGGTAGGGGGAGATAGAGAGGGAGGGAGGGAGGGAGGGAGGGGGAGATAGAGAGGGAGGGGGAGATAGAGAGGGAGGGAGGTAGGGGGAGATAGAGAGGGAGGGAGGTAGGGGGAAAGAGAGGGAGGGAGGGAGGGATTGAGGGAGGGAGGGAGGGGGAGATAGAGAGGGAGGGAGGGAGGGAGGGGGAGATAGAGAGGGAGGGAGGGAGGGAGGGGGAGATAGAGATAGAGGCATTGACACAGAGTCTTAAAGATGAGGATGGTCCAGTGTTAACTGCTGTTTTATCATTTGACTCCTTGAAGCAGCAGAGCATTAACGACACGGCAGGTCTCTGGCAGAGAGAAGTCGCTTCGGATGGCATGTCGGCAGAACTAGCGGTCACGCTAATTAATAAGAGGAACCACATGGTGTGCTCCACACACAGCAATCAGCACTTGTTACGGTGGAGGGAAGACATGCAAGGGGTGCTGAGGTGGGAGGGGGAAGGAAAAGGGAGTATAAGTCAACTTTCAAAGCCCAGACATACAGTAATATACCCCTCACAAGCTCTTCTGCACAGACACCATACTAGAGACATGCAGTAATATACCCTCACAAGCTCTTCTGCACAGACACCATACTAGAGACATGCAGTAATATACCCTCACAAGCTCTTCTGCACAGACACCTTACTAGTTATTCAGTAATATACCCTCACAAGCTCTTCTGCACAGACACCTTACTAGTTATTCAGCTTTCTTCACCCGTTACGCTGGGTTCACTCACTGGACATAGAAGTGGCATGAATTGCTGCAAGGCGACGGGTGCCCCAGTCAATTTGCTTTTGGCAACGCATGTTAAATCGATTGGACCGTTCATAACTGCCCAAGTAGCATTGCACAGCTCCACATCCTGCCCCTGATGTTCGGTGATATTGTGGGCATCTAGTGTATGATTATAGCAGCAGTTTGCAGCGCATCCATGTCCAATGTGAACGCAGCATTCCTTTGTCTCCTTTCGTTAGTCGTGGTCATGACTGCCCACGGTTCTTTTTTGGCGACACAACTCTTTTTTTCTTTTTTTTTTCTTTTATCCCACGATTTTGTAACCCATTTTTCACCCCCGTGTCAATTATCTAATGTGATCCTGGGCTCTACACACCCACCGCCAACCTGGGGAGAGCAACGGACTTGGAACTCAGGCTTCCTTCATGCCTGAGTGTCCAAGTTGCTCCTTTTACACCTGACAGGGGGGAGTTTCCCTGGTTGGACGTAGCACGTGGAAGGAACACGTTATTCCAACCAGTTCCTTTCCCCTCCATCAGGCGCCCCAGCTGGCCAGGGGGAGGCAGTTTAGAGACCAGGATTACTGCGACACAACTCTTAGCACACCTGGCAAAAACTGCTGTACGAGAACAACATGAGAATAGGTTGACAGGAGGAATAAAATCAAACCTCTAGTTTGAGCACGTCTTGCTGTAGTTTCCTCTGGAACTCCAGGAAGCTGCCGATGGTGAGCTTGCCCTTAAGGTCGGCTCCAAAGAAATAGGTGGTGAGTGCGGAGCTACAACCAGCCGTCTTCAGGGTGTTCCCCGTGGTGGAGCGGTCTCTGTGTCGCATGCCCATACTGGTCTGAGAGCGGATGATGCTCTGTACCTGGAGAGCATGAAGACATGATGATATTCAACAAAGAAAAAAATACCTTTATATTAACACATTTCTTCTATTTCCATTCTTTCCACTTAGTAATTATGCTAATACTGGATTCCTTGTGTATTTCAGTCACTGCTAACTCCTAGCAGTGATAAGGTGATAATGCTAACAGTTCAGTTGGAATGCCCAGCCAAGGTGGCGGATTCAAATCCATAGTCTCAGTCATCTGAGCGCCTGTGTTAACAACTGTATGTATAGTGAATTGAAGTCCCTTAGGAACGGAAAAATAAATAAAAATAAAAGAGGATGTCCCAAGTAAAGGTGATGAGCTAGTACAATTTATTCAGTTGCCACCCCCATTTTAACCCATTTTGACATTCTAAAAATGTCTTCTACATCCTGACAGTTTTCTGAAAAAGCTATGTTTCTATGTCAGTGGTTCTTTGGTTTTTCAAAAATAGCAGACCTACAAGCTCGTAGCGCGCCACTCGGTGGCGCGCTATGAGCTTGTAGATCTGCTATTTTTCAATAGCTAAAGCATAACATAATGCTAACACCAAAAGGGGTTCCCGCCCAGAATGGGTTAAACAAGTCTATTAGTGAAGGAAGACGCTCACATAAGAGCCTCTTTGACGAGGTCTGAGTGACATTTGAAAAAACACCCCTACAAAAGCGATAATGGGAGCAGTGGTAATGCTGTAGTGATACTGAGACGCCCATCAGACCTAATGGCAGAGAGTTGTTAGTCTGTAATACAATAGCGTTGCTCTTCTTCTTACTCTGGTCTTGTGCTAGTAGAGTACATCAGGACAGCGCTTATCCTTATTGCCTCTTTGTGTAATATGGCTTATTGTCATTTTCACAGGGGTTCCCAGACTGTGGTGCGTGCACCCCTTGTGGTGCGTGCACCCCTTGTGGTGCGTGCACCCCTTGTGGTGCGTGCACCCCTTGTGGTGCACGCACCCCTTGTGGTGCGCGCACCCCTTGTGGTGCGCGAACGCCTTCTAGGGGGTGCGTGACATGAAAAGGGTAGTTTTATGGTGTTATTTAGCAGCACAAACGGCAAAATCTGGTAAAACACTGTTGTAAGATGTAGTATAGAGCAGCCACGGGAGCATACAGGAGCTGCAGTCTCTCAGTGCAGTGACATTCTGTGATTGTTTTCCATAATCATATTTAAAATGTATAATGTTCAGCCAAATACAACGATACTTGGCGTTGGGGGGGTGCGTCAGCTAGGTCAGGAGGTAACAGGGGGTGCACGGCCAATAGAATCTGGATGTGGATATAGTGGTATATTCCATTGTAATGATAAGGCGTGCCGATGTGGTACGTATATCTGAATTGTATTTTTCAAGGGTGTGCTGCTGAAGCCTAACCTGCTCAAACTCCTCCAGATCCACATCTCCATCGCCGTTCAAATCAAACATCTTGAAGGCAATCTCAAAGTTCCTCTGGGGAGCTAGACACCACAGGAGACACACACAGACACCACAGGAGACACACACAGACACCACAGGAGACACACATACAGAACGTCAGGGACACAGCGCGTGCGTGCGTGCGTGCGTGCGTGCGTGCGTGCGTGCGTGCGTGCGTGCGTGCGTGCGTGCACACGTGTATCACGTCAAGAAAAATGAGATATTTTTTGGATGGAGTGTTAAATGGACTGAGTGTCCTGCCTGTGTGCTAATGAACGACTTGTCCTTGAGAATCTCTCAGTGACAATCTCATACCAACGCGCCGGCAACCGTTTATTTTATTTGATAACGATGAATGGTTAAGTCAAGCTGGGAATAAAAGTTTACTGGCCTTTTAGAAAAGAGGGGACCTAGAGCCCCACTGCCATTAGTCTGTGACTGTCGACACATTCATAATAGAATGCCAGTCTCAAGGCAAGTACATCCTGTACATCAACATAGCCGTAGATCAGTTATAGATAAAACAAAGTAACACTCTTTCAGTGAAACAAGATAACTAGTGTAGATAACTTGCCAGACAAACCGTTATCAGTTGTAACACCTGACAGTGATTTACACTCCACTGAGCCGGACGATCATTCTGGCCTAGCTAGCATTATTATATCAGACATTTGTAAAGCAGAATGAACAGTGAAATCCCCAGGGATGTGCTTGTTTCTTTTCTTTTGGGTTTTTTTTAAGCTGGCAAAGCAGGGAAACAAAAACACAAAGCATATACGGGACAAACAAGCAATCCTGACAGTATTTAATGGACCCTATACCAGCAGAGGTCTGACGTGTTTACCCCATTGATTACTGCAAACCGTTTCCCAACGCATGCTGTGGTTTGGTTGATTTTCGAGGCCGCCATCAGTGGATTCCATTCATTTCAGAATGAAAATCAATTTGCAGAGACCGGAAAACTTGCTCGAGCTAGATAATCCAACACGCTAAATGTCATTGCAAGGTAATTTTGGGTCAAAGTTAGGTCATGCATTTGAATGATTTTCCTAAGTGTGGGCGGATTGATTTGAAAAGTGTAGCAGGGTAGCCAACAATAAATCCCCGGAGAAAAGATTGATTTGTGGAACAAATTTAAAAAACGGCCATGATTTATAATTGACTCACTTATTCAGGTAAGTTCGGCAATGTTCTTTGGAGAAAATGTAAACGAATGCAAAATAAATAAATAAGAAACCTAAACTATAAAATAATGAACAGGAAAAAAAAATTCTATTTGCAACATATAGTCAAAGCTCTGACGGAGCCCTATTTTATACTTTTAAACATTTACAATCAAGCTGATCCCAAAGCTCGGCTATTTCAGAAGGTTGAGGTTGCATAGGGTTCAATCAGAATACATACTGGAGAGCACGGTGGTGAGGAAGATGTAATCGGAGAAGGAGATGAGGCCGCATTCTCCCAGTGTAAAGAAGATACTGTCCTCATCGGCAAACTTCTCCCTCTCCTGGGCGATCTTCTGCTCGGGTGCCAGGAGGGGACCCGACAAGAAGAGAGAGAGAGAGTTGTGTTAGAACCCACAGCGTGGGACGATGCAGGGCTCCCTACAGCGTCTAAAATGGACCCATGGAAGGATGACAGGTTCCTGTGTGTGTGTCTGTGTCTGTGTGTGTCTCCGTGTGTGTCTGAGGCTCATTGAAACCACTTACAATCTGTCAAAAACGTTTAATAAAACAAGCTGACACAACGAGTCATAACAAGTTGTGAGCTCGTAGATCTGCTATGTTCGCTGTCCGTCGTACGTACGACAAAGCGTACGGGATAGGGAGCTGAAGTGGTTTTTAGAGGAGACCCACGTGGCTGAGCTCAGACACGCAAAAAAAGTACACAGACACAAACACAAAAACACGACCGTTGTAAATATATGGTTAAGGAAGGTAACAACAGGCCAGGGGAAGTCGGATCATACCAAGAACTGTCATGCAAGTGCTGTGCATACACATGAAGCCGAACAGGCAGAGAGGGCAGCGCTGCGGGATGCTAGTCTATTAGTATAGTGTGTCCCGGAACATTATCAACAGTGGCTGTACTCACAGTGTGGAAATCGACACAGAGAGAGCGAGACAACACCAAGAAAGAAACACTGTGGCACAAACACAGAGACTATTGATTAACTAGATGTGGAAACACAACCCGGAAATGTATTAATCCTTAAAACAACGAAAGTGACCTTTCTTTCGCTGCCACACACTCTCCAGCTTTCACGCACGCACGCACGCACACACACACACACACACACACACACACACACACACACACACACACACACACACACACACACACACACACACACACACACACACACACACACACACACACACACACACACACACACACACACACACACACACACACACACACACACACTCCTTGTTAGCATGTGTATAGTTACAGCATTGCATGAAAGGTTTGTTTTAATCCACATGAGCACGACAGTGACACACACACACACACACGTGGTAAACGCAGATCCCAGCTATACTGGGGAGGTGGTTCTACCAAAACACACACACTGTACACACACACACACACACACACACAGTACACACACACACAGAGAGAGAGAAGAGAAGAGAAGAGGACAGACAGAGCATGCCTGAGGGGTACGGGACTGGAGGGGGCTGTACGGGCCCACGTGGAGTTACCTCCGTCTGTAAGAGGTCCGGTTCAGGAGGAGGAAGGAGGAGCAGAGACAAACGTTAAAGAGTAGCTCTACAGCTCTGCTTTCTCTAGCAGAGACGAGAGGCCTTTCTCTAGCAGAGAGGAGAGGCCTTTCTCTAGCAGAGAGGAGAGGCCTTTCTCTAGCAGAGAGGAGAGGCCTTTCTCTAGCAGAGAGGAGAGGCCTTTCTCTAGCAGAGAGGAGAGGCCTTTCTCTAGCAGAGAGGAGAGGCCTTTCTCTAGCAGAGAGGAGAGGCCTTTCTCTAGCAGAGAGGAGAGGCCTTTCTCTAGCAGAGAGGAGAGGCCTTGGGCAACACAAAGGCACCATATGTGCTTTCACGTCACCTCACACTAGAACATCCTCCTGTTAATACCAACTTTGAGAGTGCACGAACGTAACCAAACGAACCCACGTCGTACTCTTTTCGTACACTCTCAAAAGCTGGATTAACACACATATGCATGCACATGGAGAAAAACGTTTATTTATTTTCCACCCCCCAACATAAGATTTCAGGAGAGCACTGCTCAATTTCAGAATTCACATTATGTCATTCATGTGTGTGTACGGTAATTCATCATTCGTACATTTGTGTACATGGGGAGCTCGCTGCTTATGCTATAGACGACAGGACAGACAGACGATCACAACACTGTGCTGTTCCTGAGATGCAAGGCTACCACCTGAAGCTGCTCCATTGACAACGACTGGGGAACCGCCTCACAGAATGAGCTTTTAAAAAGAGCTACTGCATTCTAACCGCATGTGTAAAACTACAATCACAGTCCCTGCTTTCAGCTTCTCCAAGTGATATTGTCAATTGGAACCGTTACGTACACTGGTGTTAAGTTACAATTTAGACAAGCAGACGGTAAACTGTATTTTATTTTCCAGCAATGGGGAGGGTGAGGGGGACAATTTAGAAAGCGAGTTCGCAATGTGACATCTGCGCTGGGACCTATTTATATACATCGCATGACAAACATAGCTGAATACTGAAATTGAGTGGTGGTCTCCGCAAGAGAAAGTTATGACCAGATGTAAAAATTACTTCCCCTCCCACGAACACACTCCTTCCGCATGAGATAAAAATGACTGCTAAAAGCAAGTGATATAGCTTTTATGAACTGTATCGCTATCCCCAATTGGCATAGATCTTGATTAAGGTTACTGGCGTGAATATAGAAAAATGTGGTTTTACAGCAACATTTATAATTAATGGCCCCTATGCATAATGAGGAGAGGAGTGAGTGGGTCAGAGAGAGCAGGGTAGGAAGAGAAAAGGTACTATAGAGAGAGAGGGCTATTACTGGAAAAGTAGTACTGCAGAGATATATATATATATATGAGTATGAGAGAGAGCGAGAAAGAGAGACACAGAGAGATGAAAGCCAGCTGCTGCAGGAGTTGGTGTGCACATGTTTTCACGTGTATGTGTGTTTGTATTGGAAGGAGGCTGAGCAAGAGAGAGGGAAAGAAATGGCAAAATGGCTGTCAAAAAGAGCCTAAAGAATTAGCCGATCTACAAACATTGTAGACCGGCTATTGTCGGTGCACGACAGCACCAAGTATGACTCAGGCTAAAGAGAGACACGTAGAGTAGGTGGTGTTGCCCTGTGGTGATGATGCCACTCACACACACACAAAGCTCTCTGGGTCTTAACCCATTTTGGGCGAGAACCCCTTTTGGTGTTAGCATTATGTTATGCTTTAGCTATTGAAAAATAGCAGATCTACAAGCTCATAGCGCGCCACTCGGTGGCGCGCTATGAGCTTGTAAAATAGGTCTGCTATTTTTTTTAAATCGAAGAACCACTGACATAGAAACATAGCCTTTTCAGAAAACTGTCAGGATGTAGAATCTGATCTCAGGTCAAAATGGGTTAAAAAGACCAGCCCGCCCGCACGACATGGGACCGCACGACATGGGACCGCACGACATGGGACATGGAACCATGGAGCCTCATTAGTACGATGGGAATGGAGGCACACTGAATATAATCACTCAGTGTAATAGTCAAGGACAGATATAGCCCCATGGTATAGTTTCAGTGACATTCAAGTACAACCAAATACAGTACTGTCTACAGCCTCAACCCCTTTCACCCTGGTGTCCTTTATGTTGGAGACGTCATTCTAGGCACACAAATAAATGGTGTAAATCTTTTTGAACCTATTTTGACCTGAGATCAGATTCTAAAAATGTCTTCTACATCCCGACAGTTTTCTGAAAAAGCTGTGTTTCTATGTCAGTCGTTCTTCGATTTTTCAAAAATAGCAGACCTGTACAAGCTCGTAGCGCGCCACTCAGTGGCGTGCTATGAGCTTGTAGATCTGCTATTTCTCAATAGCTAAAGCATAACATAATGCTAACACCAAAAGGGGTTCCCGCCCAAAATGGGTTAAGAAATGTACAACCTGCCAACGCAACATCGACACATTATGAGCTTGTAGTTTGGATATATTTTCCCTTTGTTTTATTGAATATGGCATATGTGGTTAACGATTACATACTGGTGCTAAAAGGCTAATCAACTGAGCAAATTGATTTTTTTTTAAACATCACTGCGAGTATGTGTGGGTGGCCGGGAAAAAAAAACACAAACGCAGCTAATGCACAATCAAATAGTCCTTTCATAATCAGCTTCTCTTGTAGCACATGTCCAACATCCTACACGGGAGCCATTCCATCTCTGGATGGCGGTTAATAGCTAAAGCTAACATCTCTCTCTCTCAAACATACACACAATCCCCTGTGCTGCCATGCGTCTCTGACACATTAACACACGCATGATATCTCTCTCTCACACACACACACACACACACACACACACACACACACACACACACACACACACACACACACACACACACACACACACACACACACACACACACACACACACACACACACACACACACAGCTTTAGGTTTCCTTTAGGCTCCGTAGCCCGTTCGACTGGGAGTGTGTGAAGCTCAGGGGCATTATCCTCCCTAGTTCTACATGACTGGTGATGGCTTGGAGGCCCCCCGACCCCCGACCCCCCCCCCCCCCCCCCGACCCCCCTTCGAATCTGTTCTCTCTTGGACGAGGAGCCCATGGGAGAACTTTTGTTGTTTTTAGTTGTACATTTGTGTTGTATTTGTTGTAAACGCAACACAAACTTTGCTCCGAAACACAATTATAATTCTGATGCATGGACCGTTTCTGTCTCAGGGTCAGCACACAGGCTTGGTTAACAGATAAAGCATTTGATTTGTCAACGGTGGTACTTCTAAAACACAATTATCCAAAAGGATCCCCAACTTCTCCGCTCTCGGTTGTACCAAACATTCAACGTACTCTGAACTTCAGTCGACCGGTCTGCGTGTCTTCTGTGTCGGTGCTTCTGACATTTGAGAAGTCTACTTTGTATGTAGGCTGTGTCTGGATGCGTCAGTCACGCCATGGCCAAGTTCAGCAAGCTTGACTCCGAATGACACACTGCCCAGCCATGAGTCCTCTGGGAGCTGATGCAGAAACGCAGAGCTGTGACAGGGCTGGGGGCTGGGCAGCCAGTCACATTTAGCGGTCTCATACACACACATTCACACTTGCTCAGTTAAGGGTATGGTCAGCTTCCTAATGTATTAGACTAGAGATCAGCCCTGTAGCAGTCCCACAATCAAGTTCATCGTGCCCAGAAGGTTAGGAGTGGACTCATGATGGATGCTAAGCATAACTAGCAGCTTGCATGTCAACTCTCTGCTCATATCATGGCTATAGTTCAGTAAACAGTTTTCACGCATTCCATTTTAAAGTTATAAAGTCGGGCTACATAAAAAGGCTATTTAGGATGCACGATTGCACCTTGGGTGAAAATATTGCATCACTAGGTTCAGGATAACATTAGAAAATTGGGTTTGGAAAATAATTTGAGCTGCCAAGGAGAAACCGAATGATTTTATATCTGTATATTGTTGCTTGAATGGGTTCAATCATTCCGCAGATGATGGCGAAGAGATATAAATGTCAATGATGATCCAGCATTGTCTCTGTGGCATTACGACGGAAAACAGACATCTGTTCAAGCCACTTTGAATGAGATACTGGTTCATTCAACACATAATAGACCAATCCTTTTCAATGCGGGCGTCAAAAGAACTGCCAAAATAACCATATTAAACACGCAAGCCAACTGTCAAACACACTCCTGCTCTTTATGTATACAATTGTGAAAACCCTACCACACGTGTGTGCATGTGTGCGCGTGTGTGTGTGTGTGTGTGTGTGTGTGTGTGTGTGTGTGGGGCCTGGCGGCTGGCCTGGGATCCAGTGGCATGTTGGTCCTCATGGCCCACATTAATGCCACTGTACAGACTGCAGTGTTTTGTGAATGATTAGATCTGCTTCCCCCCCCGTCCTCCAACACTGCTGCAGCTGCAGAAACGAGGGAGAGGCTGCACAGCCAGGGACGAGGGAGAGGCTGCACAGCCAGGGACGAGGGAGAGGCTGCACAGCCAGGGACGAGGGAGAGGCTGCACAGCGAGGGACGAGGGAGAGGCTGCACAGCCAGGGACGAGGGAGAGGCTGCACAGCCAGGGACGAGGGAGAGGCTGCACAGCGAGGGACGAGGGAGAGGCTGCACAGCGAGGGAGAGGCTGCACAGCGAGGGACGAGGGAGAGGCTGCACAGCGAGGGACGAGGGAGAGGCTGCACAGCGAGGGAGAGGCTGCACAGCGAGGGACGAGGGAGAGGCTGCACAGCGAGGGACGAGGGAGAGGCTGCACAGCGAGGGACGAGGGAGAGGCTGCACAGCGAGGGACGAGGGAGAGGCTGCACAGCGAGGGACGAGGGAGAGGCTGCACAGCGAGGGACGAGGGAGAGGCTGCACAGCGAGGGACGAGGGAGAGGCTGCACAGCGAGGGACGGGGGAGAGGCTGCACAGCGAGGGACGAGGGAGAGGCTGCACAGCGAGGGACGGGGGAGAGGCTGCACAGCGAGGGACGAGGGAGAGGCTGCACAGCGAGGGACGAGGGAGAGGCTGCACAGCGAGGGAGAGGCTGCACAGCGAGGGACGAGGGAGAGGCTGCACAGCGAGGGAGAGGCTGCACAGCGAGGGACGAGGGAGAGGCTGCACAGCGAGTGCCATATGCTTCTGTATAGTGTCCAGTTCACTGGCGCCAAGACATAAAACGATGGGAACAGCTTCTGAAGATGAAAACCCAAGGCTGTGCAGAGAGACAAAAAGGAAGGAAGGATGCTTTTCATCCGTGAGTCTCCAGGCCGCGAGAGGGTGGCTGTGGCTGACTGCTCTCTCATCTTCCGTACAGGTGAGCCCCTCCTGATGGCAGTGTGACCGACACACAACCGTGGACTGGAACAGGACGCCGGGAGGAGCATAATGTGACAGGCAGACACAGTGGGCAGTGAGTTAGAAGAAGTGGGTATACTATGAAAGACCAGTGTTTCAGAAGAAAAGGGAGTGGCCGAAGGCTCCCGGTCACCCAGTGTGACTGTGCTTTACTACAACTAAGGCACGGTTCTTCTCTTTATTTATTTTCTTGCGGTGCATGCCGCTTGGTCAGGCGCTCCAACCAACACATTATTGGCAGTGTTCTCAGGTGGGCTGCCGGAGGAAGAGAGGGGGGGGGGGTGTAGTTGCATTAATGACTGCTGCAGGGTGGTCAGGGGAGCAGGTGAGATAGGGTGGTCAGGGGAGCGGGTGGGATGTTGTGGTTCTCCGCATGCGGTCAGGCCCTCCCAGTGAAGCTCCATGTGTACCGGAGGAGACATCCGTTTGTCTGCACCCACCCATATGATCATCTGTGTGGGTTGACAGTGACAGACTTCATTTCAGGATGGGGAAAATTGGATATTGGTAAGTAAAGTTTGTGCGTGTTTGTTTAGAAATGAGGTGGAAAATGAATAATATTTCAGTGATTCTCAATCTTTTTCATTTCAACAACCCTGTTTGATATGCATTAAACCAGTGGCCCTCATTTGATTAACTTTTCTTTCCCTTTTCTCTACAATCTACATTGTAAAATCCTGTATTCATTCAACTGTGAGTGTGTCTATTTGTACACTCTCAGCGTTACAGACCCGTTACCGGTTCCTATCTAGCTGTGGACACCCTGGACCCTCAAGATCCCTGGACACACACACACACACACACACACACACACACACACACACACACACACACACACACACACACACACACACACACACACACACACACACACACACACACACACACACACACACACACACACACACACACACACACACACACACTGTGGAACACAACTCATAGTAAGGGCATTTTATCAGGTATTTGACCAATCTGGGAACTAAATAGTTACCAAGACATTTCTTCACCAATGTGTTTCTAAAGGTGTAATAACGTAATGTACTAAAAGTTTGAAATTCAACTCCTGTGGGAAATTTGAGTTATTAGCATAATATGTGACCATACCATTAACATCCTATATAAGGCAAAAAAAAGCATCATTCATCATTCTTTAATGTGATATATGAAACTAGGGGGTTTTCATGATTCTGAATCCTTTCCAAGCATTAGTTTTGCACAAAAAACACTCATTGGGCTAAATTCGGCCATATACACTTGACCTCATCACATTTGTGATGACGGCTATGGCTGTTTTCCTCCCAAGGAGTGTTTTTTGTGCAAAACTAATGCTTGGAATGGAATCATGAAAACCCCCTAGTTTCATGTCACATGCTACTTAAGCTTAAGGGTATGGTCACATATTATGCTAATAACTAAATTCCCCACGGGAGTTGAATTTCAAACTTTTAGTACATGTTATTAGACACCTTTAGAAACATATTGGTGAAGACATTTCTTGGTATTCGATTTAGTTCCCAGATTTTCATAGGTTTCACTATCACTATCACTAACAAAAGCTAAATCCGATGAGGTGCCGAAAACTAAACTCTGCACTGTAGCATCACGGGTGTAACAAAGCATTAATATTCAGTGCGTGTAGGTATTGTGATGATACTCTGTGACCGGGACAGAATAGCTGCTAGGTGGGCGGGGAAGACTAATGCACTAGGTCTCCCCCTCCAGTCCCAGGGGTAATTAATGAGCAGGTGTGCTTCTAAAAACTCGTAATTATTCATAGAAGCGGAGAAGACACACAGATTAATGGACGCCGGCATGGAACGCTCGATAAACAATTATGGCTGCTAAGGAGTGGCAGCTGTCCCGGTGAGTCGAGAGCTGGGACCAAATTAACCGACCAGGTGTGCACTCCCACACGTTTCAAAGTTGAGTATACTAGAGAGAGAGAGAGAGAGAGAGAAATAGAGCGGTGTGTGTGTGTGCGCGTGCGTGTGAGTGTGAGTGTGAGTGTGTGTGTGTGTGTGTGTGTGTGCTATTGAGAAGATACTGTAGGTGGTTTTACAGAAAGTGACGGTGTAAAAAAGCGAGAGAGGTGCAGCCATGGCATTCCCTACAGCTGCCCTGTGGGACTTCCCTGCTGAAGTGAAACAGAAAGAGTTATCATGAGAACAGTTGGTGCAACAAGACTTGCAAAAGAAGAGATTTGTTTCCAACTGCGGCAGCCCCCCCCCCCCCCCCCCCTCAGCATTCCTTCCGAGTGACAGACGTCCCCTCTCAGTCACATTCGAGGCCTCGTGGGAGAGTAGAGGCCCTGGTATTGCAGAGAGAGAAGGCCAGCGCGAGGGCGAAGAGGCTTCCGTTCGGTTGGGTTCAGAAACACAGTGTAACAAAGTCATGTTCGTAACCATTGTAGACCATGCTCTACAGAAGTCATGCAGCATTGCCGTCTGGCTAAGTCAACGGATTTGTGAGGTGGGGGGGGGGGGGGGGGTCGTCTATCAAGCACATCAGTATAGCTTGATCATTGACTGACAGGCAGAGCCATTTCCTGGGCCGAGACCACTCTGTGATACCACCATGCGCAGAGAGGGGGCGCCACGGCCACTTACAACTACATTCTCCCCCTTCAGTTCAGACACAGGCAAGTGGAGCAGTGCATGCTGGGAACGAGCTACAGCGGTGCCAAAGCAAGGCAGATAGCTAGAGCTCATTTAACAATCGTCAGGAGAGAGGAGGAGGAAAAAGAATAGCTATAAAGCAAGAGAAGAAGAATAAGATGGGGGGCGGGGGGGGCTGGGGGTGTCCGGTCACTTGGCAGTGACAGAAATAAGTTCTATACAAATAGCTTATTATACCTGCTCATCACATCTCAGCTTTGCAAGACTTAACATTTACATATTCCTGGAGCTGTTTGTGTAGGGTTTTGATTCTACACAGCACTGGCTAGTCCGCCTACCGCATGTTAAATAATTCAATAGTGCAGCAGGAGTGTTTAATTATCTCTGTGTGGGGGCAGTCGGGGCACAAAGAGAAAGAATTCTTTCAATAATTCAACAGAGAAGGTAAAGGCAGCCATACCGCTTCCATAAGGCCTTACAACGGACGCCAGGGAGGTCTTCAAACAAATGGCAACCGGGCTTTATGAGTCGACAGACACACACAATGGGGTGTTGCTGCTGTAACGCATACAGGCTGTAACTTGCTCTTTGTTGTTCCGTTTGTCTCCTAGTTCCCCTGGCAAAGCGAAGGGTCATGCACACACCTGCTTGAAGTTCAACTCATTTAATATATATATATATATATATATATATATATATATATATATATATATATATATAAGTTGTGGCACGCTGAAAATAGAATATCTAGAGTACATGCTTAATGCGTTGTGACGGGACACAATCGTGTGCTTGTAGTTCGGCACAACTTGTCAAACCACCAAAGTCAGGCTTTAAAAACACGATGTTCCGTCAGTGGAAACTACATTTATTTTTAATGCACACACCGACTGTATGGACATTTGATGAGCATCATTCCATCCTCATAATTATAATACTTAACTTGACCCCTTTCTGCTGAGTACTAGAAATATTCTGCTACATGAGAGCTCAGCTTGATGAGAGTTTGATGTAAATTCAGGACAGTTTTATTACCAATCCAATGGTTTCTTTTAATGCACATCTTGGCCCGTGTCCTGTCCGCCGTACTTGTGGATGTAATAATTGAGGCTGGCTGGGACTCCGGTTAAACACTTGCTGAAGCTGAGATGCAATAAAACCAGGAACGTGTTACTTAATACTTATATACTTATATATATATTCCCCCAGAACTAGCGGTTGTGAACGGAAATACCCTCCAAATTACCAAAAAGGAGGGAGAGAGAGAGAGAGAGAGATGCACATTAGAGGGAGTACTACAGTAAATAGTGAGTGTACAATAGTGCAAATTTGTCATTCAGGCACACTCGCATGCTGCACGGCACACGCCCCATACCTGCCAGAAGTCCTGCAGAGAGGGAATGGAGAGACGGACAGAGAGGGAGGGAGGTTTATGGAGGAGGAGGAGGAGGAGGAGCGGTTGGGGGAGGAGACAGGTGGGGAAAAGTGGGGATGGAGCGGGTAGGATTTTTGGGCAGACAGGACGTTGAGGATAATTATTCACAGGGAAGGGGGAGAGAGAGAGAGAGAGAGAGAGAAAATGGAGGCATTACTTGTTATGTGAAAGAGAAGAGGATGATTGCAAGAGAGAGAGAGCACAAGCAATTGAACAACAGCTAACATAATGATGGCAAGTTACGACAATATATACAGCAAGTTGCAACAACAATGTATTACAACACATGAGGGCAGGGGAAAAGAACGTTGTGAAGTAACAAGATGGGGTATGAATGATGAAACGGCAGGTGGAACGAACATAAGAGACCTTGTTAAAATTTGACAAGAGAGAGTTGGCCTATTTCCCAAGACAGCACCACATTAAAACATGGATATATTACAATCAAGACACACGATTGTTAAGACATGAAAATGAGGTGCATAATGTTGGCACACAATACATACTGTGTATGTACTGTACGTACATTGAACCTGAAAGAACTTGGCCTGTAAAGCTGGCAGCATACTTCAAAAGACGCAAAAGAAAATGTTGGCTACATTGTTTTATACGTATGTTCCACTTTGAGCGCCGATTCTGAATGTTAGACCTAGAGCTGTCACGATTAGGACATTTTACTTGACAATTAATTGCAGCACAAATAATTGTGATTAATGACTTAATCGTGTTTCCGTCGTGTTTCGATATTGGAACGTTATGATATAAAATTTAAATTTTCGCATTTTGCATTTCATCCGTTTTTTTAATGTTGCATTTCATCTGTGCACCAACGACGTGCACAGATTAAATGCTGAATCGAACATCGGCCAGCGTTTGTTTGTTTTCCCTGCAGTTAAATTACTACCTCACCAAACTTTGGTGTCGTCAAGAAGTATGCTGCAAGATGGGAGAAGGAGGGGATAACAGAGAGCACACATACATGCACCCACTCACACTCATCCCAACCAGTGAGCTGTGGCTCAATGATCTGCAGGTGAAAACACTATGTCTAAATAAATAAAAACACGCTGAGACCACACTCACAAGGCAGCCATTTTGCTCTTACATCATACTCGGGGTAGGACGTAAGTAGCCTGGCTAATAAGCCAGACCGAATCAGCCGTTGGCAAAAAAAAATTGCCTGCCGGCGGATTACGGTTTGGAGAGGCTCAATTGTACGCCCATTTCCTACACCAGAGAACTGGCGTGGCCAATCGGGACACGGTATGCAATATGGGCGGGATTTGGTACAGCGACGTTCAATGCTTGAGACCTTTGACTGACAGTAGCTCTAACCAATTGCGTCAAAGAGAAAATGTTTGAACCCGCCCCTCGGGAAACAAGATCCATACACAGCATCTCCAGACTCAAATACCACACGACAGTGTGATTTGAGTCTGGCTTATCAGCCAGGCTAGGACGTAAGAGCATATGAATATTCCCGGGGGCAGCAGTATCATAATTCTCTACTGTGTTACTTCATGCAGACTATGTTTCCTGGCTTTTTTGTTGGACAGAGGGAGAGCGGAGGAATTTTTCCCCTCCTTTAGTCAGTGAGGGGTGACTATCAAACCAATATTGGCACAGGGCTGGCAGGAGGGGGAGGGCAGGCCCAGAGAGAGAGAAGAGAAGGTGAAAGGGGAGGGGGCGGGTTAAGTGGACCAGGAGGCGGAGGGCAGGCCCAGAGAGAGAGAGAAGAGAAGGTGAAAGGGGAGGGGACGGGTTAAGTGGACCCGGCAGGGAAATCTCAGAAGAAAACCCAAGCTATACATCATCAGGGAAAGAGCATTTGACTGGCAAGTATAAAGCAACATAAGTCCCAGAGATGTGGTTGACCTTCATGTGGGCAGGGCAAGGAAGGGCCATAAATCTGGAGCATTCCATTTAGATTTTATGAGGGGGAGGAATGGCCAGCACAGATTTTCAATATTATTCTTTTATTAAAGGATCATTCAGTGATTTGGGTGATTTGGAAAAAAAAACCCGGTCCACCCGGTAACAAGATGTGCACATGCACACGCTCTACAGTGGGGGAAGTACAACAGACCAACAGCACGTGCACCAATGCCCGCCCCACTCGATCATGATTGGAGGAAGGCCCCTCTCATCCTGATTGGATGAAGGCTTTGCCACCCAAAGCCCAAACCGAAACTAGGGTTTTTGACCCCAGGGGCTCACTGGGGACAGGGAAGAACTCCTTATATGGTCAGCAGACTCTATAGTAGGGAGGATTATCCAAAAAAATAAGAAGAAATAAGTGATATTTGAATTAAGTGAAATCACTGAATATACCTTTAAATGGATAATAGCCACGATATTTGCTTATCCCAAAACAATTTGTACAAATCACAGTTGTAGAGACTGTATAGACTAGAGAGAGAGATAAACAGTGGAGGAAGGAGGGTCACGTTCTCAGTTGATCGTCACTGCGGTTTTTGGTTGCGGTTTTTGGTTGAATAGCACATGGACAGCGGAGGCATGGTGATTTGTCATCACACCAGCCTGGGGGCTGAGGGGACCAATGAGGAGGTTAGAAACATTACTTTAATCAACACACTAATGACTGGATAATGTAATGCCCAACGAGAGTGCGTGGCTGAATGCCGGGAGTTTAGTTGAGATTCATAGGAATCTGTGCTCAGAGTGATTAAACTCAACTAGGGGGCAGGACAGGAGGAGTGATGCCTAGGTGACTTATCATAATGAATCATAATCATATGCAAATTTCTGTCCATCTGCCTTTTACAGTTGAGTGGAGAAGCGATATTATTGCAGAGTGCGGTGACTTGTGAGTCAAGCTGTTGCCATAGGGGACCCGTCCTGTCCAAAGTCCACCCGCTGTTATTGCCCTTAAACAGGTCATTAGGCGCTAGGCAGGGCTACTTTGTTCATGTTTCTCTTAATGATTAAGGCAAGTCAGGCACCTCCTAACTAGTTTGAAGTTGAACTTGAAGCATGCTTTTCAGTTGTTGGCGGATGTGTGTAGCATTCTAATCAAAGATTTAAGCACTTATCTCTTTAACATTTCGAAAATATGTTAATCTTTTTTGCCTAAAACTTAGAAAATAGTATACAATTATATAAATATAAAAAATGTATAAAATAGCCGATCTACCAGCTCACAACCCATTGCATGTTGTAGCTTGTAGTTCAGCTATTTTTGAAAAACTTTGAATAGGGATTAAGTGGGCCTGCCTTGGTGTAAACAATTGTGACTGTATATAAAAGTTAAAAAACGTAATTAAAGATTGTTCACAACAGATTCCTGGGATATTTCAGGACATTGAGAACTCAAAACTGAAATGATCAAAAAGTGTAAATGATATCGCTTACATCACAGTTCATGCCATTCGTTTTAACCCAATAAAACCAGGAAAATATCTGTGTAATTTCATACTACTTTGGCTATTCAAAAATAACAGATATACAAGCTCGTATTTGTATCAACTATCAAAGGTATACTTATATAGATAAATATATATATTTATTTATTGTTATAATTTCTTTACACATTCAGAAAGAAATCTGGCGACCCCCTCAAGGGGTCACGACCCACAGGTTGAGAACCCCTGGGTTAAGGCAGATACTTCTATTTGTAAATGAACAGACACTACATCATATCACTTATTTTGTGCATTATTTTAGAGGTACTCTCTTAACCCATTTTGACCTGAGATCAGATTCTAAAAATGTCTTCTACATCCTGACAGTTTTCTGAAAAAGTTTCTATGTCAGTCGTTCTTCGATTTTTCAAAAATAGCAGACCTACAAGCTCGTAGCGCGCCACTCGGTGGCGCGCTATGAGCTTGAAGATCTGCTATTTTTCAATAGCTAAAGCATAACATAATGCTAACACCAAAAGGGGTTCCCGCCCAACATGGGTTAAAAGCAACTGTGTCACTCACTATAGACATCCAGTACACTGTTAAAAACCTGAGGAGCCATTTTTTGTCGAGAAATACATTTGCCAGATTTAATTTCCCCCACAAAACTGTTGTTTGCGTCACGTAGATCTAGAAGGTGAATATTATGCAAGATAAACATAATATTGATTCTGAACAAGGTTGATTTTGCACCGTGAATAAAGGCATCAACCTGTATGAATAAGCCGGCATCAACTATAAGAGTAGTTTTGATGCAAAATACTTGTTTCTATATAATGACCTCTGTGTTTAAAGACCTTTTTACTCAGGATTTAGCTGTGAAAGTGATGTGATTGCAAATCACTCTCTCAAGGGAACGCTGATGCAGTGAAACATGAATGTCAAATGCATTGCTGAGAAAACCGGAAATCTGCAGAAATTAAGAACTGATCATTGACGGAATAGAAGAGGGTTTGTTTTTTTTGGTTTTTTTCGTCATCAAGAGTTATGGGAATTAATCTATCTATGGCAATGCTGGCATCCTATTAGTTATGGATGGGCATGAGAGGCATTTTCCATCTAAGCAGAGGATTTCAGAGCACTGCCGAGTGTTATTCTGATGATTTCTTCTTGCTCTTAGATGACAGTAAGTCAATTTGCTACTGTATGTAAATCCCTGGGAAATGATAGACGCAACCATTCTGCAGATTTAAAGGCTATTTTTGAAGCATGAGAACAAGCCAGCCAAAGTTTGGATTTCAAGTTATTTTCATTGATATTGAACAGACTGTGGAAAAAACACAGCGGAATATATTTTGTACATACGGCACAATGTACCGAATGCTGTTATTAGCCAAAAACCATGGGTACGTACTGTACTGTATCTGAATCAGCTTTATTGTCACAAATGAAGAAGTGGCTGAAATTCGTTTTTTGTATCGTTAGTTTCCATAGAAGAAAGAGGGGGAAGAGGGGGGAGCAAGGGGTGAAAGGAAATCAAACAAGAAAAACAAAAACACAAAAATAGACATATTTCCATGGTGTCTGAAATAAAGGGAAGAACCTCTTGAGTCTTATATCTCTCAAAGTCAAATCTATTCTCTTCAGGCACCAGAGGGCTGACTGTGACATTAAATGTCACAATCATACATTTTATGAAAGTAAAATGTATGTCACTAACCACTGTCCTGTTCAACACAGCTGCTTCTCACTTTGGTAATGTCTGGATCATTACGGCTTATTCAAATGTGCATGCCAAGTTAGAATAAGAAAAATAGAAACATGTTTGGTTTGTGCTGTGCCCATCGTTATAGCACTAATATTTTAGCTATGTCACATATTTTAAATGGGCAAGCACAAATTACATTGTGAAGGTCACTAATGCTGCATTGACAAATTGTCCAAAGTCACCAAAATAATTACTTCCAAGTGTTTCTATTCCATTTGCTCTCACGCTTTGGCAGAGAAATTGACATTTGTTATTTAGAGCTGCAACTATGGACCTTCAATACTACAATTTCAAAGGCTTAATTGTGAGTGCTTATTGGAGCGCTTATTGTAACAGATTAAATGACTAAGATCCCAATCTGGTCACAAACTGGGTTTTAACAGTCCAGTGGGCATATGAATTAATCTGCAAAATGGCATAATCATTTCTGTGCACGCATATATGCATGTACCCTATGTAGTGATGCACCGAATATTCGGCCGCAGAAAATACTCGGCAGAAAATGGCTAAAGATGCATTTTCGGCCTATTCGGTTTCGGCCCGAATAGGCAGAAAATATATCACCGAATAGTGTATGCAAATAATGCATTCAAAAGAGCTGAATAAATGTTTTATGGATCCATTAGTGATTATTATTTAAGATAAGTTTTGCCATAACCATTCATTTTGCCATAAATCAGGTAGCTATAAGGTACGGGCATGACAGCAATGGTAGGAAAAAAAAGATATATAATATTAATCATATTCGGATATTCGGCCAACTGTTTCCTATATTCGGTTTCGGCCAAGAATTTCCCTTTCGGTGCATCCCTATGTAATGACGTACCTAGCTAGCAGCATAATCTGCTCTGCATGACGTCATGAAACGGAAGCATCCACGAAAAGCCATGAATGTTGGGTTGTATTTGAAACTGTAAAAAACAATGTTATGTGTTGAAGTTAGTACAGTTAGAGGCCATCGATATTGTCCTTTTCTTTTTGCTGAGGTTTGCGTGATCTGCGCAAAAGGACAGTTAACCCATTTTGGGCGGGAACCCCTTTTGGTGTTTTAAACATTGTTATAATTTAGCTATTGAAAAATAGCAGATCTACAAGCTAATATTTATTTCAGAAAACTGGAGGATTTAGAAGGATTTTTTAAAATTTTGAGGTCAGGCCTAAATGGGTCAAATGATAAGGGACAATATCGGTGGCACCCAACTGTATGTTTGAAGATGGCCATTTCCATTTGTGTAAATAGTGTGGTGACTAGTCACTAGTCACCACACTAGTCAACATGCCCACAAGCAGCCAGTTTGCCAGTGCAGGGAAGCACTGTGCAAAACAATTAGACACAGCCGAGTATCACCATATTATTTGTCACAATGCTGTATCGATTATCCAGCCCCTCATAACATTATGTACCGATGGCTTAAGGTTCTCTGATAAGCTGTGGACATCTTTCTCTGTTTATCTGTCGCCCATGCATTACTGCCATGCTATTTCAAAATAGGAACTCCTGCTCAGCTAGAATACTACTTGAATTGGCCCAGGCGGTGGCGTAACCGTCTGGGCACCCGACTGGTAATCCAGTCGCAGTGTGCCGCGGGTTCGACTCCCGAGCCCGACACGGCCTTTACTGCATGTCTTCCCCCATCTCTCTCCCGTTTCCTGTCAGCCTACTGTCTGTCCCTTCAAAAACCAATAAAAGGCGTAAGCCGCAAAAAAAAAAAAAGAATACTACTTGAATGTGGTCTGTATTAATGTTTAAATAATACAGAGAGGCTTTGTTATTAACTGCACACCTAGCTACTTGGTTCATAACCCATTACAACCTGAGGCTGATGTTACAAATGTCACGCGCGTAAGTCAAATTGCTTTTGTATAATTATACCTAGAATTAAACTTAAAGCCAAGTAACCGAGAGCTCAGCTTATCCCCAGACACCCAGAGAACCACACTTTAACTTTATTTAACATAAATGTATAACTTAATAATTAATATTTGTATTGTCAAGTCATTTAAAGGTTGTACTTTGTTACATCTTGTGGTACAGGTACATAAGAGCAAAACTTATTTTTTCAGACAATGCAGCAACATAACATCCAACAACAAAAACACAGCAAACAAAGGGATAGAATGAAGAGTGCAAGCAAGAGCAATCAAAGAGTAAAAAAATAGTAACATATGTACATGACATGTGCATGTTTTCCCTGTAGTAGCAAAGTTAGGTAAAAAAAAAAGTGTGAACAACATTTAGTTTAAAAAGGTGCAATTCGAAACTATATTCAATTTAGCTTAGAAAGACATAATAGTGCGAGAAGAGGGCGAGGGGTGGCGTTTTCCTTTGCCCTGTGTCGCTCTGGTTCTTATCAGTTCCTTCGTGTATCTGATTGTTTGGGGAAAGAAGCTTTTTTGCAGTCTATTTCCAGTGACTTTGGCCTTTGAGAGACTGCGAAAACGTTTTCCATGCAGGCAGCATCTCAAACAGTCTGGGATGGCTTGCATTGTTTTGCGGTTGAGGTCGATGGAGCTGCCATACCAGGCAGTGAAGCAGCCAATCAGAATGCTCTCTGTGGTGCCTCTGTAGAAAGCTTTTAGGACTTTGTAGCTGGCAATGTGGCATGGCAGCTTTCTGGAGTCTTCTCAGGAAGTAGAGGCGTTGTTGTACTTTCTTCAACACCCACTCCCAGTCTGTACTGCCCAGGTGAGATCCTCAGTGATGTGCACCCCCAGGAATTTGAACTCTGACCCTTTCGACTGCAGCACCCCCAATCTGGATGTGAGAGTGGTCTCTAGGAGGTCTCCTGTAGTCAAAGATCAGCTCTTTTGTTTTGTCGACGTTGAGAGCCAGGTTGTTCTCTTACCGGCGACTATAGCGTCCATGGGGCGGCGGTGGCTCAGGGTAGAGTGGCCACTAGGGGGGCGGCGGTGGCTCAGGGGTAGAGTGGCTGGATGGTAACCGCAAGGTCGCCAGCTCGAACCCTGTGGGCTCCCCCAGAGTTAGTGTCGAAGTGTCCTTGAGCAAGACACTGAACCCCTAATTGCTCCTGATGTGCTGGTTGGTGCCTTGCATGGTTTCCGCCGCCATCGGTGTATGAATGGGTGAATGTAATGCACAGTCTATGTAAAGCGCCTTGGATAAAGGCGCTATATAAATGCACCATTTACCCTTTTACCCATTACTTATTATTATGTAGGCGGCAGTAGGCCTATATAACATACAGTATTTGTCACGTTAAGATTTCGCAGTCTCAAGATTTATTTGCCCTGGGAGAGGGAGGGAGTGATTGGTCAGCAGCCATATATCTTCCCTATGGGCTACATGTCAAGCTAAAGCTGTGCACGCTGAATCACTCACAGTCTCACAGACACCGTGTCAACTCTCATAAAGCTGTGCACGCTGAATCACTCACAGACACCGTGTCAACTCTCAGAGTGTCAAACAGCAGTTTACAGAATGGCTACACACAAACACCACGCATACAGTTGGGTGCCACCGATATTGTCCCTTATCATTTGACCCATTTAGGCCTGACCTCAACATTTAAAAAAATCCTTCTAAATCCTCCAGTTTTCTGAAATAAATATTTTCACAATTTTTCAAAAATAGCAGACCTACAAGCTCATAGCGCGCCACTCGGTGGCTATTTTTCAATAGCTAAATTATAACATAATGTTTAAAACACCAAAAGGGGTTCTCGCCCAAAATGGGTTAACTGTCCTTTTGCGCAGATCACGCAAACCTCAGCAAAAAGAAAAGGACAATATCGATGGCCTCCAACTGTAGCACTGCGATGCGTCGTGAGCTTGTAGATCGGCTATTTTCGGTGAGCGACACCGGTGTGTACAACCAAGTACAGATTAAGCAACACCTGCCTTGTTCTGAGCCAACTCTCTCTCCCCACACTACCAGGAAACCCCAGCAGGACTATACCGTTTCATTCATCAGGGTACAGGAATGACATTAATAATCTACTCATGTAAAGTGATGATAATATTGTCCTTTTCTTGTTGTCTTTTGTGATAAAATTAAGGTTATGTGAAGTACAAATTATCAACCAGCATATATTGTTGCTCTCCGTATCCAACCTCGGGTGGGCATCATGAATTGATATGACTACTGTTGGTTGGTTTGCAGGCGACGGCCAATACCTGGTTGGTAATCTATATAAGATCACATGAGATATTTTTATGTTTCACTGTAGAATGATCAAGTAGGGTATTCATTTACGAAAAAAATACAAAAAGTTAAAATATGTTTGTAAAGCCACAATAATCTGTTTTGTACTTTCATTATGTTCACAGCTTGATCTCCAAGTAAACTGAGAAATAAAACCCTTAGATATAGGCTCATAAGAAACACAGCAGGGAGAGGAAATCTAAACAAAATAAATAACACAGTGATGGTTATAATTCAGTTCACATTGACATTTGGGGGAGAAAAGTACAGTGGTTAACTTTGGAGCTGAGGAATGGGGCCGATATGAAAGGTGATAATGAAAGTGCTTGTTGCCATTATTCAACTGGAATACATGGTTACTTGGTTAGGTAACCGCTCTTGTTCCCTTGACAGCCCACACAAACCAACCCACACTGACCCCCACACACACACACACACACACAGTCTTACCTTGCCATCGTAGCGCTTCACCTGAAACTGATCCAGACCCAAGTCTAAAAGAGAAGGAGTCAGAAGGGAGATAAAGAGAGAGAGAGAGGGAGGGGTAGCATGAGAAGAGAAAGACCATGAGGAGGAGACGGGTATTGAGCGAGAGACAAAGAGGGAGAATGAGAGGGGGAGAGAATGGGCCATTAATGTGTGTTGAAATCACACCCAGGAAGAAACAGGGGCCAGAGTAGTTACATTACATTTATCTGAGTGCACACAACTTTACAGGCTGTCATTACGGTAATGCTGGGCAATCACCGAACCGTACCGCGGATTAATAACGGCCATTAACAAACCATTTCCACACCTGAGGATGTTTCAAATAAACTCTTGACAAGTGTTCCGCATGGATTCCCCTGATCATTTATCATAGTAACATTCAACATTCAAAAGGGGGGGCTTGTTTGCTAGACCTCACCTAGCTAGATGCACTGTGTGGGGGACAATAAAGAGAAAAGCCTGATTTATATATAGGGTAGAGCGCCAAAAATAAGAGATAGATAGAGCTGGTATTTTCGGCATAAAACAACGTATACATTTTTAATAAGACAATAAAGAAAAAGCGGAATATATGGCGACAGCTGCTAGAAGGAGCCACTCTTCAGCAGGAGAGCTCACATGATGGAGAACGTAGGCTGTCCTCGCTTTCTATACCATGACTTAACACACATGGTGGCCTGAACCCAGCGCTGTGGGGTCAATCAATGTCATTATGTCACAGCGAGACAGTGAATAATGAAACTGAACAACACTCGGGAGCATTAACACTAAATGGTTTGCAGTCGCCCTTCCCCATTCCTTTCCCCTCCCCATTCCTTTCCCCTCCCCTTTCACTTCCGTGTCATCGTCACCTCCATCTCATCTCATCAGATTGATGACCCTGGCTTGGCCTGTTGTGACCTCATGACATCGCGCTGACAGGCATCAACGTGCAGCTCTCTCCATGACATCACGCTGACAGGCATCAAAGTGCAGCTCTCTCCATGACATCGCAAGTGCTAACAGGAAGCCACATTTCGTATACTTGTGTCTTATGATATTATGATATTTAAGTTTGTTTTTTTGTTTAGTTATGTGAATTTTAGAACTCTTCTTTTATTTAATGCAATGCTTTTCTTTATGCACTTGACTTTGCTGAAACCGAGTGTAAACTCAGTGATTTTCGAGATGAAATATAAAGACTGAATTATGTAACAGCGGATCATATCATTTAGAGAAATTAGCCGCAAATCAAGCTTGTTTTGACCCAAAAAGAAGAATCAGAGATATTACGATCCTAAAAACTTGTTTTTCCCACCGCAGCGGAACCGGGGTGTTATGAGCGCGTGCAGGACACAGTTGTGAACCGTAATCAATTGATATTAAAATAGGCGTCTCAACGCAGAGGGCGTTTGGACGGGAGGCGTCAAAAGGCGATCTAGGCGCCAAATGAGTTAAACAAATCACATTGCAATGACAGGTCAAGTGGGAAACAACAATAATAATAGGAGTTTATAGTTAATAAATATCTCTGGGTCTTGTTCACCAGTGAGGGGAGAACGGAGCAGAAGATCAGCCTGAGAATCAGAGCAGCAGGAGCGGTATTGCAGTCACTGTACCGCACTGATGTGACGAAAAAATGGAGCTGAGCCAGAAGGCAAAGCTGTCGATATACCAAGCAATCTTCGTTCCTACTCTAACCAAATGGTCATGAAGTGTGGGTCATGACCGAAAGAATAAGATTGCGGATACAAGCAGACAAAAGGTGGCTGGCCTCTCCCTTAGAGATAGGGTGAGTCATCCGTGGGAGGTATAGAACTGCTGCTCCTTGACTTGGAAAGCTGGAAAGCTTAGGTGGTTCGGGCATGCCTTCCAAGCGTCTCCCTAGAGAGGTCCTGACTCCTCACTGCACGTCCCACTGGGAAGAGACCCCGTGGCAGACCAAGGACCAGATGGGGGGGGGGGGGGGTAGTATCTCCACACTGGCCTGGGAATGCCTCGGGATCCTCCAGGAGGAAGTCGCTAACGTTGCTCTGTAAAGGGAAGACTGGAAATCTCTGTTGGAACCGTTAACCGTGTGACTCGATCCCGGATAAGCGGTTGAAGATGGATGGATGGATAAAATAAATGGTGCATTAACTGCATTTATATAGCACCTTTATCCAAGGCGCTTTACAGAGATTGTGCATTACATTCACCCATTCACACACACATTCATACACCGATGGCAGCGGAAACCATGCAAGGCACCAACCAGCACATGGGGAGCAATTAGGGGTTCAGTGTCTTGCTCAAGGACACTTCGACAGTAACTCTGGGGGAGCACACAGGGTTCGAACTGGCAACCTTACGGTTACCATCCTGCAACTCGACCCCTGAGCCACCACCGCCCCATAATAAAACTTTATTTGTATAGCACCTTTCATGACATTAAATGTAGCTCAAAATGCTTTACAGAACAAGAATAAAGAACAAGTGCTTTACAGGAAAGGGGCTATGGGGTGGTAGGGGTGTGTGGGTCGATAGCGTACCAGGTAATGGCCCTTGTTCCATCATGCGATAGGAGCCATGATTGGTTCCTCGGTTTTTGGTGCAGAGCGTTGCCAAGGCATACAAGTGAAATAGCCAAATTACATGGCACGCTAAATGACTAATTGCTTGGGGAGGAAAAGTCTTTATTTTGTAAGAGGGCTAGAATAAGTAAGCTGCCTGAAGTGCATTGCCTTTGAGGGATAGGGGGGATTTAGAGGCTCACCATACAGAATTTCAGTAATTTGGGCTATTTTCTCACGTCAGTCATCAATTTTCTCAAAACCCTGCCATGGGGGTGAAAACACATCTGCTGGAATGCTGACACATTATTAGTTTGAGTAAATCCCTTCCACTTCAGATTCAGATCAAACCTGATCAGGAAGCAAACAGGGATTACTGCATTCTGACTGGATCAATAACCTCTTGACCTTCAGGTCAGCAGTCAACACTGACAGGAAGCCAATGGCAAGCCTCTAACGGTGACAATCTGAAGACCCTCTCCAAATTGATAAAATGGAAATAGGGAAAAAGAGGGGTTAAAAAACCTCATTTATCATTATTTCATACCACTATGGGCTAGAAAAACCTACTGAGCCAAAAACAAAAAGAAAAAAAAAGAAAATCATCAGTGGGCTGTCAGCCTCTGAGCGTCTAGAGACTTATTATTATTATTATCATTATTAGAACAGAAAGGCTGACCCAGGAGTATTCTGCTTGGTAATCCCACGGCAACTGAGCTGGCTAGGAGAGAGGATGCGGCGATGACTGCCTATGACTTAACCCATTTAGGCCCGACATCGAAATTAAAAAAATGCCCTTTTAAAATGTATTTTCTTCTGAAAAACCTCATGTTTCTGTATCAGTGGTTCTCAATATTTCATGTCAAGGACCCCCAGAATTATCTGTATTTGGCCGCCGACCCCCATTTGAAAATATGTTGTTCCAGAGACCCCCCGCAGAAGCAAAGATTTGAGTTAAAAACTGAAACTCTGAAAGAATATATTCAAAGATTTGAGGCACATTTTCACGATTTTTCAAAAATAGCAGACCTACAAGTTCATAGCGCGGCACTCTGTGCCGCGCTATGAGCTTGTAGATCTGCTATTTTTCAATAGCTAAAGTATAACATAATGCTTTAAAACACCAAAAGGGGTTCCCGCCCAAAATTGGTTAATAAAACACCCTGCGGAAACTCTTTAGTGCCTTCCCTCTCTCACTTCCTCCCGTTGTCCCTCTTCCATTGGAGCTCACCTCAGCATTATTACTTTATTTTAAGTTTGGTAAGAGGGAGGAAAGGGACAGAGAAAACCAAGGTTGGACGACGGCACTGCGCCAGGAGATGGGAGGCACTGGAGCGGAGCCAACTTAGGCCAAGTTCTTGACACCAATAAATATCTGGAAGTGCTGAGTTGTGCAGAGCAGGGCAGCGTGGACGTGGACAGAACCAACAAAGGCCTTAAATGGTAAATGGTGCATTTATATAGCGCTTCACATAGATTGTGCATTACATTCACCCATTCACACACACATTCATACACCGATTGCGGCGGAAGCCATGCAAGGTACCAACCAGCACATCGGGTGCAATTTGGGGTTCAGTGTCTAGCCCAAGGACACTTCGACATGTAGCCAGGAGGAGCCGGGATTCGAACCACCGACCCATGGATCATTGGACGACCTGCTCTACCTCTTGAGCCACAGTCGCCCTTACTGGCAGAGAAAACTGTAGTGGCGTTGTGTGAGGCGTGCAGTTGGTGTTCATCACATTCAACCATAGACCAGGGGTAGGCAACCTTAGGCACCAGTGCCAACATTGGCACAAAAGGAGGGTGATCACTGGCACACTGGCAAGTGTGTGAGAGAGTATTTTGGTTTTAAATAAACTATTTAAAAAATGAATGCAGTCAAATAAGTCCCTCACATTTGTGTGTAAATTACATCCTGCATTCTACATTCATTAAAACTGAACTCTGTTATTGCCCTGAGTCTAATGATCATTATAACAACGTGAAAGAAAATATTTAAAAAGAAGGAAAAGGTTTATATTTGTGGACAATCAAAATATGTTGACATTTTTCACGTGGTGTCATTAAAATTAATTAATGTTGATATGGCACACTGACCATCTAGAAAATAAAAACATGGCACTTAATTTAAAAAAGGTCGCAGACCCCTGCCATAGACCATGGATGGAGGCAACAGACTCCTAGTACTACGTTGTAAAAAAAATAATAATAATCACACCCGTGTGAACTGAGTGGTGCAAGGTCTTATATAGCCTGATCAGCTGTGGTCTGACGTAATGTCAGTGACCATGGTAACCATGCTCACCTGTGCACGGACACAGGTACCGGACACGTACACAGGTACACAAACATACAAACATCACAGAGAAGTCTGCATTCTCTATTCCACACTGGTGAGGTCAAGTGAAGTGTAGTGCTGAAACACACCAATGCTAAATTAAGCTCCCTGCCTTCCCAACCCACCTGTGGCCCCTGATCAAATATATCTCAGCTCTGCGTGCAATGCCTCAGATTAATACACCAACTGCTGTGCTGTCACCCTTGCACCCCCCCCCCCCCCCCCCCCGCCCCCCATAGACCCATCATCCCCACAGCCAATTGGACAACTCTGTCTCTGCTCCACCTTCCTGCCTCCCTTCATAATTCATATTTCAGATCAGGGTTAGTGGGGTTTTAAACTGGCACAGGTCCTTGAATGCCAAGCGCGTTGGCTGAATGCCCCTGTCAATGGAATGAGGGGGTGGGGGTCTTATTTCCGCCGCTCTAAACCAGTGGAGCTGTGCATCCTTACCAGTGTTGCGGACTCTATTCTTTCCTCCAATTTCCGCCGGTCCCTTATCCCTAAACTTCTTTGCCGTTTTCTTTTTTTTATGTTTTTCAAAATAGTAAAAAAAAAAATCACACCCGTGTGAAGCGAGGGGCGCTCTTATCATTATACATCATCATACATCATCCCTGCGACATACTTCCCTGCGAAATACTAGCGTCATGTCCAGGGGGTGTACTTGTACATCAAGCTGCCTCACGCTACAGAAACAGGAGATAGGCTCCTGACCTATGGGCCTCATGGTTCGGCAAGGCTACTTACTTTACTTACTTATACATCATCTCATGAACAACTGTGATTGGTTGGTTAAATTTACGTCATATTTGGCGGACATTTGACCTAATTTCTCCTCAGGGAAGCTGGAAGTACCCTCACTAAAAACGCCGGGACAATGCTCCACATGTCCCAAACTCTTCTCCCTTCTGGCTCCAAAACTGTGGAATGCACTTCTCGTTGCAGTCAGAACTGCAGCATCACTCCAAATCTTCCGCCGTAGTCTGAAAACCCACCTTTTCAGACTCCATCATGGCCCGTAGCACTTACCCTACCCCCTTAGATAGCATTTCTTTGTAGACTTAGATAGCATTTGATACAGACTTATAGCATGTTATGTAGACACTAGACAGCACTAGAATTGCATTGTATGTAGGCATAGCACTTCATAGTACATATGTATAGCATAGTATAGTTTATATGTATACTATAATTTCATTATATAGATTCCACTGTTACGTTCTTAGCTTACGCATGTTTCATGATAAATACTTTTTGTGTATGTGATGTATTGCCATGCTTTTTGTTCTTGCTTAATGTAAATCGCTCTGGATTAAGAGCGTCTGCTAAATGCCTAAATTGTAAATTGTGGGGACAAAAGCTGTATATAGGAGGGGCTAGCGCCCCTCAAAAAGGCAAAGAAGTTTAGGGAGAAGGGGTGAGGCACTGGCGAAAATAGGGCCCATAGTCTTTAGCTAATCTGGACATGGTGGGTAAGGCAAGGGTGATAAATGGCCATACCAGAGAGGCGATGAATCGCCCTCAGCCACGACCATCTGGACTCTATCTGCAGTGTGCACACACCAGTGGTGTAAAGTAATCAAGTACATTTACTCAAGTACTGTACTCAAGTACAGTAAGCAATTTGCAGTACTTTTACTTCTATTTCCACTACATCTCAGAGGCAAATATTGTACTTTTACTCCACTACAATTATATGGAAACTTTAGTTACTTTGCAGATATAAATTATAATATAAAACATAGGCTACATTAACCACTTCAGCCCCATTTTATACAAGCTCACAACTTGTGAGCTTGTAGATTTTCAAGCATTTTAGTACTTTTACTTTAGGTACTTTAAAGGACCACTTCACCACTTTTCAACCTATCTTCATATTATTGGAAATAGCACAATTTCTTCCTACTCAGTCTGTGTCTCATAGGAGGGCTGTGGGCAGTTCAGAAACCCGTCCACCAGTGACATCATCAATGGGGAATCCAAGCTAATAGAAACTGCAGGCTTTCTATTCCTGAAAAGTTGCAATGCGAAAATGGAAGCAATCGTTCTCACGATAATAAAAATCTAAATAAAATAAATCTTGTTTAAAAAGAAAATATCCTTAACGATGATGTCACTGGTGGACGGGTTTCTGAACTGCCCACAGCCCTCCTATGAGACACAGACCAAGTAGAAAGAAATAGTGGTATTTTATCATGACCATTAGTGAGGACCAATTATATAACGATAGGTTGAAAAGTGGTCCTTTAAGTATTATTTTAATACCAATACTTCTGTACTTTTACTCAAGTAACATTTTGAACACATGCCTTCTACTCATAACAGAGTATTTTTATATTGTGGTATTGCTACTTTTAAAACAGTTTAAGTGCCAGGGACGTTAAGACGAGCTGATTTCTTATTTTTTTTTATATTCTTTTTTTTTTTATCCATGTTTTTGAAAATTCCTCTAATCTGGTGTGCAGGTGATGACATGCACATGACATGCACAATTACATTTTCTTTCTTTTATTTATAATGGGAAAAGTGGCACCCAGGACCAAAACTGGTGTCCACCCCCTGGCACTTAATATCTGAGTACTTCTTCCACCACCATGCACACAGACTCTAGACCAGGCTGTTCAGGTCTCTGGGATACATTTAGGATTCATCATTGGGCCCCAGACGAGTGCCTTGGTCGAGGCGCGGACTGAGCGCTCACGTCCACACAGATATAAGACACGAGGGGGTAACACAAAAAACAATCGATACGCTGAAACGAAAGAAACAAAAACATAAAAATTGTGGTAGAGGACTCAGGAGTGACCGAGGCGGTGGTGCGTATAACTCACTCTCTGGCTGCTTCTCGTTGGGCGTGATGGAGCGAATGAAGTCCTGGGGCGTCATGTAAACCTCGGCGTCTCCGTGCTCGCTGATGACCTTCAGTGTGGCAAAGTAGCGGAAAATCTTGTCCGGGGTGGAGTAGGCCCTTATCCTGTTCTCATACTCCATCACCTGGTAAAGCAGAGAGAGAGAGAGAGAGAGAGAGAGAGGGGCCAGTTATGACATGACGGCCGGGTGTGTCTAATGTAATGTACTTACACTTAACCCATTCTGGACGGGAACCCCTTTTGGTGTTTTAAGCATTATGGTATTGAAAAATAGCAGATCTACAAGCTCATAGCGCGGCACCGAGTGCCGCGCTACGAGCTTGTAGATCTGCTATTTTTGAAAAATCGTGAAAATATGGCGCAAATCTTTGAGTATATATTCTTTCAGAGCGAACGGGGGGGGGGGGGGGGGGGGGGGGTTCCTGGAACAACATATGGGTGTCGATGGCCAAATACAGATAATTCTGGGGGTCCTTGGCATGGAAAAGTGTGAGCACCACTGACATAGAAACATAGGAAACTGTCGTGATTTAGAAGACATTATTTTGTAGAATCGGCCTCAGGTCTAAATGAGTTAAAGGGACACTATCACACTTTTAATGTGCATTTAAGTTAATTGCCTGATGAGTTAAGACTCATTATGGTCTATATCTGTGGTTCTCCCCGGTTTGATATGCATTAGGCCATGGAGCACCATTTGATAAGAAGGATTATCTCTGGGACCCCAAGCTACAGTACACTGTAAAAGAAGTGTACAGTACACTGAGTGTACAAATGGAACACTTCCATTTGTACACTCTTGGAGTTACAGACACTTAAAAGGAGAAATCCAGACCAAAACACGTAAAACGAAATATGTTCCCATGAATCAGCCTATAATGCTGTCCCAACATACGTACATGTTGCATGGCCTGGCTTGCATTATTTCCCTGTTCTCCATTTTCCCTACCCCTCCCACAGTAAAATGCAGTTAGAATGAAGCTAGTTGCCTGCGGGAATTTTAGTAGGTCTAAACTTTTTTCTTTTCTTTTTTACGAATCGTCTATTAATAGTGTCCTGGACTGGTACTCATAGATGAACTGTTTGTCACCCGTTTGAAACAATTCAAGGCCAGCACCCAACAAGTATGTTGGGACAGGATTATATGGTTCAACATGGGTGTTTTGGTCTGGATTTCTTCTTTAAGTGTCCATTTGGATCCTAACTAACCAGGAAGTACGAGTTGTAGTACTTACTTCCTGGACTTAGTTGACCAGGGTCCCCCAGGGGGTCTACTTCTTCCCTCTGCAACAAATCTCTTGCCCGAAAATAGACAAACAGATCTGACTGTACATCTGCTATTTTTACAGAAACATCACCCCAGCCAGGGAAGTGTTCATGTGGTGAAGCCTGAAGGGTACCACCGTTTTCACATTCACAGATTGTATCCCAGTGAGAAGAACAACAGTGAAATAAAACACTGAAATAAAACTTCTCAGCACAACCCTGGCAGTGTTTCAGGAACACAAACAAACGCACTGCTCACTCAGCGGTATGGCTGACTGCTAATGCAATATTAACACGATAACAAAACCGTAATGCTGAGTGAAAATCAGTGTGACGTGTAAACGTCAAATAAAAAACCTAGCCATCACTAGTCCAGACAGAGTGAAAGGAGCCGAGCGGAGGGGAGGTAGGGGGGGGGGAGGTAGGGGGGTGACACAAATACAGGTGTGCCGGTGGCTGCAGAAAATGGAGCTGTCTGTCAATGACTGAATGAGAAGCAGTGTTAGCCTCCAGCTCCCAGACTCCATTACAGCATAATAATCGAAAAGTCAAAAAAATGAAAAGCGTGGTTTTAGGGAGGGAGCTGAAGGGACTCAGGGATCATTGTTTGGGACAGAGTACAGACAGTGGTCCCCCAATCCTTTCCCAACAGCACTGCCCCAAAGTGAGGGTCACCTCAATCACAGCGTAGCCATCACAGCAGCATGCATGAAGAACATCACACGGCACACACTAGGAAGCTGTTTTTGTTTTTGTATACTCATTTTTCACCAATTGGTGCCCTAGGTGTAATCCTGGGCTCTACTTCCCCTCTGCCAACTTGGGGAAAGCCCCAAACTGAGCTCATGCTTCCTTCAATACATAAGTGAGCAGGCCACTTCTTATCAGGAATGACAGGGGGGAGTTTCCTCGGTAGGACGTAGCGTGTGGAAGGAACAAGTTACTAGTCTAAACAGTTCCTTTTGGCATGTTTTGAAGATGCCCAAAGGCAGGGGTGCCCACACATTTATGACGTGAGATCTACTTTCAAAATGACCAGCTCAACAAGATCTACCCACTGAAAAAATAAGTGTACCATTGCTGAAAATAGTTTAAATATATAATATATAAACGCCCAATGCATTCTCAATGGCAATAGCACAAACTTTGGCATGCTACTAGACCTACATACTTACACCTAGAAACCCCATTCCAACCTATTTAGGTTCATCTTACGGTGGACATGTTTGCCTGAAAAGAAATCTTTGAAATGTTTCATAGTTTTAGAAATATATAGTGCAAGGACACTTCGACACCAACTCGGGGGGAGCCCGGGTTCAAACTGGCAACCTTGCAGTTACCATCCAGCCACTCTACCCCCTGAGCCATCGCCGCCCCCGTTTTGGTTTGGTTTTACTATAGTTTATGACAGAATGGAGAGAGAAAGCTAAATTCATTGACAAAGTACATTTGGAATTTGTCACCCATCCTACACACCCTATAAAAGGTAAGCCCTCCGATTTTAAAGGAGACACAAACTCCTTTAATATGTCTCCACTCTCCTCCTGACCCCTTTTCACTTCATTGACTGTATTTCATGAAATTGTTCCAGGTGACATTGTGACATGCAGGAGTCAGGTGACTGAATTACATAAAGCTCCTTGGAAAGGCACTATAACCCTGTGAGTTCACCTTCCATGTGTCACAGCCACATAGAAACTCATCATTTCTTGCACAGTGTCTTTATATGTCTTGATGAATTGAATATGCAGGATCTCAATGGAAATAAGCCATTTTGTTATGCTTTTAGCCTTATTGTATAACCCCAACATCTGTACCTTTAGCAAACAGATAATAAAGTATTCAATCAATACTCAATAGACTTAGCTGACCCGAGTCCCCGCCTGGTCCACTCCTTTTTTCCCTTGACACCAAATCTCATCCGCAAAAGTGGCAGATCTACAGGCTCACGACACGTTGTGAGCTTGTAGATCTGTAGGAGAAAACATTCGCACACCTAGAAATCAGGCGTATGCACAGGTGCGTAGGCCAGTGGACATCAATGAAAGCAATAAGGTACACCCGCACACTGTGTATATGCTCGGCACAAGAGTATTGTCTTATTTAATGAGGCAGAGCTTGTAGATCTGCAATTTTCCTCAAATGTTCAGCCGACAATAGGTGCGCTATGGTTCATGTGGTTAAAGCCGAGCTCTCATACTTAAATCTGCTTACCAAAAATAGCCAATTCTACACCTTACAACACGTCGCACGATTCTGCAGTGCCTACAGGACTTTGGGGGAAATCACCCACAGCCATTAGCATATAGACGAAGAAGTGGTGGTGCCAGCCAGGGAATATCCAAAGTGACAGCGAGTCAACCATGTCATTTCTCTGTAGCTCTCATCTCATTTACAGGATATTGATCTGATGATCACCCACACTCAACGATGGAGGCTCAAGCGTTTTTTTTCTTAATAAAAAGTATTCAGCATCTCTGGCTTATCCCATTTTTTTCCACCTGACACTCTCACACATGCACAAAAGATTACAGGAAGACTGAAGCCCAAGATACTCCAATTACACAGTAATGTTGCATTCATGTTGTAATTAAGTTGTACACAAAATAAATAATGACTTGTCTTCAACGAGAACAAAAGTTCACTGTCGATACAAGCTACTCTATGACTCTATGATAACAGAAACTATGTAATATCATATTACACTACTGCTAAGATAGCAGTATAAACACCATACAAAATAAATCCGTCAACACTTTGACAGACTCTAGAGCTGTCACAGTCTACAGCACACATACACAAGTAAACATGCACACATAGGGCTCCATTTGTCACCACTAAACCCCTTATCCCTAAACTTCTTTGCCTTTTTTTTTACTATTTTGAAAAACATTTTTGAATAGTTCAACTAGCCAATCTACATTGACACGTTGTGAGCTTGTAGACTGGCCATTTTAACTATTCAAAAATGTTTTGCAAAATAGTAAAAATCACACCCGTGTGAACTGAGTAGTGCAAGGTCTTATATAGCCTGATCAGCTGTGGTCTGACGTAATGTCAGTGACCATAGTAACCATGCTCATTCTTTTGAGGGACAGGTACACAAACACACACACACGTGTACTAACAAAGCCAGTTGGAGTGGTTTGCACCACTCAAAAAAAGGCAAAGAAGTTTAGGGATAAGGGCTTTAGCGGTGACGAAAATGGAGCCCATACTGTATCACAGTTTTTTCCTGCATAGAGACATTTGTGGCCCTCCTCCCCAAAGACGTTTTAGCCGGCGCCAAAGGAAAATCACCAGCACCAAAATGATTAGGATTGAGAGTAAAAATAGCAATTCTCTGCAAGTGTGTTTAATTTAATAGCTTGTTTCAAGTGCAGCCCATTCAACCCCTTTGCCCAGCACGTCAACTCTGGCACGGGTGAGAAACTGGGCACATGTGTGAAACGAGCCCAAGCGTGACAGTTTCACAGGATTGTCGTCTCAGATCGTCTCACCTAAGCCTCCCTACCTGCTCGCTCGCCTCTCATTGAAAATGAATTACTAGACGCCTTCTGAAAATAACTTAATGCTACAGGCAGCTTACCGAATCCTTCCAAATGAAAAGCTTTATGGTCTATATCGGTTCCTTTATGTCAGATTCAAAATAGCAGTACAGGAGATCATTTGACATTCAATGATCAGTGATTTTCCATGTACAATTGCAAAGCTTATTGCCTTTTTTCTGATGAAATGATCAGAATTTAAATAACAGGAAAATGCTGTCAAATAAGGTAACACAATGTGTTTAGTAGTCATGATAATGTGGACCAATCATTCATGCTTACTGTTCTGTGCTTACTGTGCATAGTCACCCGCCCCCGAAAGCTACATTTTCTGAGCCAGGAAAAACACTACTGTACACACACACAAACACACTTTACATTTCAAAGAAAACATGCTTTATAAAAAACTAGCCTCATTATGCGACATACTATGCTCACAAAGCACACCTTTCATTTACAATATACTGTAAGGCTAGTTATTCTAGACAGACATTCCAAATATCAAAACATTTCAGGGGTGACTGTGGCTCAAGAGGTAGAGCAGGTCGTCCAATGATCCATGGGGCGGCGGTTCGAATCCCGGCTCCTCCTGTCTACATGTCGAAGTGTCCTTGGACAAGACACTGAACCCCAAATTGCTCCCGATGTGCTGGTTGGTACCTTGCATGGCTTCCGCCGCAATCGGTGTATGAATGTGTGTATGAATGGGTGAATGTAATGCACAATCTATGTAAAGCGCCTTGGATAAAGGCGCTATATAAATGCACCATTTACCATTTATTTCCATCAGACTGCAGCAAGGAGATTTATGCTTCCATTTCACATCTACACTGTAAAGTTGGCCGAGTGGCCAAGGCTCCAAAAAGTGACAGAATCCAGCAATACCTTTTAGGGTGTTTTATTTCTCCCCGATACAGGTTATTCCCAGTGGAAAGGCCTCGAACAAAACAAAACACTAAAGACTAACTTACGAAAAGACAACATAGAAAAACACATTAGGGAAACAAACCCAGAACTTGAGAACTGTGTAGGCTATAAACCCTGCAATGGCAGGCCCCCTAGCAGCTCTCCCTGGGTGTTAACTTCTGGTTGTCTCAAGCCAAACTGAACTAACTCACTGCCCCTGCAGCCTCCCTCTTATACTAGGCAAGACTATACCAAGGAACAGTTCTGTAATTGGTAACCCACTTAACTCAACATCTGGCTAACCATGGCCCATGAGTTAACTTACACAATGACCTACTCAAAACAATTCGAATACATTTCAGATACATTACACAACATCAAGATAAATAGAAACCATAACATAAGAGCTCTTGTAAACCAGACAGACACCCCTCCTGCTCTATAGCACTTGGTACCTTCCTCCACTCAGTCAAGAGGATCACCAGTACTGCAGGAGAGCCAGGTGCCAACCAATCATAATTAAACCCAAATGACACCAAACATATACTGTGACAATATTTGCAAAGTACATACTTGTTCTCTTTTACAATTCACTGTGAGCTACAATAATAAAAATAAGCACTCATGTCCATTAACACAGTCTTCCAAGCCGGCCGGCAAAGTTAGGGATGCAACTGTGTAATTTAGGTATGAGCATTGTTCTCCATCAATGTATGTTTATAGGGCACGGGTTGCCCCGTGACATACACACATACATGAAAGATGTGCAGCAGCATGTTTTGTAAGTCAAACTTCTGCCCATTGTTACACTACAGCTTCATTCTCTTCTGCCAGGTCGTCTGAAAATAATTAACCCATTTAGGCCTGACGTCGAAATTTAAAAAAGGTTTTTTTTAAAGACAGTTTTCTGAAATACCTCATGTTTCTGTATCAGTGGTGCTCCATATTTCATGTCAAGGACCCCAAAAATGATATGTAATTGGCCACCGACCCCCATATGAAAATATGTTATTCCAGGAACCCCTCAGAAGAAAAAATTTGCGTTAAAAACGTTCGCTTTGAAAGAATATATATTCAAACCTTTGTGCCGCAAAAGTTCATAGCGTGGCACTTGGTGCCGCGCTATGAGCTTGTAGATCTGCTATTTTTCAATAGCTAAAGTATAACATAATGCTTAAAACACCAACAGGGGTACCCATTCAGAATGGATTAAGTACTTTTGCCAGAAATTGGGTTTAGCTGGCTTCATGTCAAAGGCCTTCTTGCTGTATTGCTGGTACTTTTTCATCCACAACCTAATTAACAGCAATGACATTTAGTGGGTCGGGTGGTACATTTATGACAATGGATATGTACACTGATTGGCTGTTGCGCAGCGCCCATAAAATGTACTGTCAAAATACAAAAAATGTCTTATGGGACATTGGGCGGGGGGGTGTGCTCTTAAAAACGCCATCTTACGGGCCAATTACAGCAAATGGTGGACTGATTGAATGGCTGCATATGGCTGGATGTTTATCGTTTATTGATTACCTTGCGGTCACGAAATCCAGAGCGTGGTTTCTTCTTTTTTTCATCGCCGCCCTCCTCTCCTTCCTCTCCCTCACTGCTGGATTCCACAGACTTCTCAGACTCCGCCACAGACTCTGCATCTTTTGCAAAGTCTGCTGCCTTTGCCTCCGCTTGCTCTGCGAGACCGACGGACGGCCCGGCGTCGGCATGTGCTCTGCGTTTCAACAAGCAAAACAGGGTTCAAGTTAGGACCTGTGGGGAGGTATGGTTGGCACGGAGAATCGGAGATTAATTCAAACATGGCTGCACAAATAAATGGAATGAGAGAGAGAGAGAGAGAGAGAGAGAGAGAGAGAGAGAGAGAGAGAGAGAGAGAGAGAGAGAGAGAGAGAGGGGTAGAGAGTGAGAGAGGGATCAGGGATGCTCTGTTGCTCTGGGCATCCTTGTTTGTGCTTGTGTCGTTTTGCCATGGACAAGTTCCCACTAGGAACATTTTGAGACTAAATTGAAAATCGGAATAGTAATAATAACAAATAGCAGAGTCCCCCCCACGGGGGGTGCTGAATAATTCAGTTTAACCCATTTTGGGCGGGAACCCCTTTTGGTGTTTCAAGCATTCTGTTATACTTTAGCTATTGAAAAATAGCAGATCTACAAGCTCATAGCGCGCCACCGAGTGGCGCGCTATGAGCTTGTAGGTCTGCTATTTTTGAAAAATCGTAAAAATGCGGCACAAATCTTTGAATAGGTATATATTCTTTCAGAGGGAACGTTTTTTTTTATTTCGATGTCAGGTCTAATTGGGTTAATGAGACATGGCCAGCATTAGGCCTCAGGTTGGGGCCTGGAATTGGTCTCATCCTATCACTTCCAAGCACCCTATGGTGCAATCCATCATGCTCACTGCTTTTTTTTATTTATCATTGTGTCCCCAAAGAGCTCTCTCAGGTCAGTGGCAGACCTAGCGCTGCATCTTAACTACAACACTAGTATTGTTAGTCATGGGAGTGCCATCATAAAGCCCATCTCACACCCAGGGGATGGTGGCTTTTCGGAACGTGACGGGAAGGAAATATGTACTTCAACAGAGTGAGCAGCAATTGCATGAGGCTGAACAAGCACTGAAGAGCCATTCAATTTCTTTTCGGGAATGGCTCTGCAGGAGGTAGCCTGTTTGTGAAATTGTGGGCAATTTGTTAGAGGAATAGTCAAGGGGAAATGTCTATAATATGAAAATCACATTGTTCACATTTTGTTCATCTGCAATTTTCTGTAGCGGCCCCTGTAATATTATGTTGTTGATAACGTGTACTTTACATATCATATAACATGGTTAAGCTATGTTTTCTTCTTCTTCTTCCGTTTACGTTTGTTTATTGGATTTTGACAGATACATATCTCCAACATATAGTATTGCCTCATATACGTAGATCCCAATTAAGAAAAAACAGTTACGCCGGGGCTCCACCGGGCGCGACAGCGTCGCCGTCAGGGAATGTTCCCTTTTTAATCAATGAAGGGTGGCTCCACTGCCCGCGTTGTGTGACATTAACGCGTGCATTAAAATTGAACCGGTGCGTTTTTTGACGCACGCGACGGAGACGCAACGCGTCCGGTGGCGTTACATGACATGACAAGTGAAATAGGATGAAGATTATAAATGTAGTTGCTAGAGCAATATTTTCCAGTCATATCGTGGGATGTTTGATTTGAAATTAAAAAAAATAAGATGTTAACAAATTGTAACTATCTGTTGACTTTTCTCTTATCTTCAGATGTGTGTATATTGTTCTCAGACTCGGTACTGGTTGCTTGGTTTACTCAGTGGCCCCTTTTCCACCGGTTGGTTCCCAATGGGAACCGGTTCAGTTCTTTTTGGTTTTTAGTCCATGAGCCAGAGCTCCAAAATTGAAACGTTAATTATGAATTGAGTGGGCAAAACCATACCTATATTAGATTGTTATCACTATTAAACTTCCCCAATTGAGTACTTACATGAAGACAATGATTTATTGTAATACAAATTTACATTTTCAAATATGCAAATTAGGCATTATGTAGGAAAATAAGCAAAATAATCGAAAATATGAAAAAGCTACTACTGTGGAAGGGTTATCATGTATGAATGTACTTGTATTGATCCTATAAACAATTTAATATAGGGTATAGTTTGCCCACCAATTTTGGAGCTCTGGCTCATGGACTAAAAACCAAAAATAACTGAACCGGTTCCCATTGGGAACCAACCGGTGGAAAAGGGGTCAGTGTGAGTGTTATTTGGGGTGCTTTAACTGTGGGCTCTCCCTCATGCCTCGAAATAAAACAAGAATCCTAACGGATAACGTGAGTGCTGGTATTTATTCTCACAGTGTATACCTTCCAGAACCTTGCACCCGTTACACCATTACGTGGAGTTATTCAACAGAGTGCTTGCTCTCGCTTTCTTCTTCAACTCTCCCTCATGCCCCTCAGTGCATGGAGAGAGGGCGGGAACCCCTTTTGGTGTTAGCATTATGTTATGCTTTAGCTATTGAAAAATAGCAGATCTACAAGCTCATAGCGCGCCACCGAGTGGCGCGCTACGAGCTTGTAGGTCTGCTATTTTTGAAAAAAAATCGAAGAACGACTGACATAGAAAGCATAGCTTTTTCAGAAAACTGTCAGGATGTAGAAGACATTTTTAGAATCTGGTCTCAGGTCAAAATGGGTTAAATGTAAAACTTTGTTCGTATCATTCATTTTCTCATAATAAATTATTTATATTGCTTTATCCAAAGCGCTTTAGAAAGTGCATTACATTCACCCAGACACATTCACTCACCGAGTCCGAGGGCACAGGGCCACTCATTGAGAGCAGTTCTTGTTCAAGGGCACTCCGACACAAAGGCAGGAGGAGCCGGGAATCAAACCAGAAACATACCGATTCTAAGACGGACGCTCTACCATAATTGTCTCCACCAGGCCGAAGGCATGGGGAGAGAGTATGTTTTGCACTCCGTCCGTCCGTCCGTGTGTCCGTCCATCCGTCCGTCTGTGACCAGCTAATCTCCGGCACCGTTAACCCGGTCGATGCCAAATTTTGCACACACACTCGCTGGATGCCAACGATGAACCTCTGCCCCAAAATTTCCAGAACGGCCTGTTATAGCGCCACCAGGAGGCCGCTTTGTGCAAAACAAGTTTTTGGACAGTACACCTACAGATTTTTTTTTTACAGATAATTTGGAGATCTCTAGGATTTCTTTCTAGTCAAAGTCTTGGGTTTAATCACTTTGGAAATAACTGCCCAATTTGGATGAGAACTCTAGAAGCAGTTTGGAAATAACTGCTCAATTTGGATGAGAACTCTAGAACTCAGTTTAGTTTCTTTGTTTGGACGCAACTCTAATCTGATCCATGCATTGGTTTGACAGTCAGTTTCAGATGTTATTATTAAACAGCACATTTTAAATAAACTGTGATGACAGAGAATGTGATATACCGTATGCGTTTCTTTACCTAGTTATGTAATGATGAACAAAAGATAATCAGCATTTTGAAAAAACACTAAACTGTTCCCACCCGGGTTGTCTTCTTGTCTCACTTCCTGAGCGATTGTAAGAAATACAATCGTATACTTACGTATGCGTGGCTCTGTACGATGCAATGATGTCTAGAAATGGGTCTGTGAGTGTGTGTGTCTGTGCGAGGCTAATCTTGCAAAACGCTGTACTGATCAGCACCAGATGTGTACCCCCAAAAAAATGTCACATAATGTTTAGTATTTTTATTTCATTGTCAAACATTAATTTGACAATGGAATCAATTGCAGTCATACTGTGCTGAAACCATGACTAACATGATTAGCATGATTGTAAAGTGCAGAATATCCTCTTTCCAACAGTGCATACAACTCCAGATAATTATGTTTTCAGCTGAATCCCAAATGATTTTGGTGGAGCACACCAGGCATAAACTATGTTAAAAGGGTATTAGTGAGGTGCAGGCCAGGGTGTGCTAACAGGATTTGCTCCACCCAACCAACACCCACAAGAAATATTGGTTAGAGGCACTGAATAGTACTACTGCTGATCAAAGAACCTGCTAAGCCCCTGTACTGTAATTTAGAGGTTCTCTTCTGGAACCATTTTAGTGATATTTAGCATCCTCTGTTTTTAGAGTGCATGGCTTAGTTAAAACTATAAATATCACAGCATGAAGCAGCACTTTTACGGAGCTCTTCACCCATTTTCAACCTTTATGTTCATATTAGTAGTGGTTCTCCTCACTGTAATGCTCATTAGGATGGCCCCATTCTGTCCACACAAACGCTCTGTGTGCCTGCCTTTTGTGGGGATTGCATTTTATACCGTCTCAGAGGTGACCTGTGATAAGTTCAGAAACCCGCCTACTCAGTGTGGTAGTTTCAAACAAAGACTTTAAAACTTTTATAGTGGTTTCATAGATGCGACCACAGTGACAAGCTAACTTTCCAGGAAGAGAAAGGCAAGCTAACTTTCCAGGAAGAGAACGGCAAGCTAACTTTACAGGAAGAGAAAGGTTCAAGGTTCTTTATCATTTGTCTCCCGAGGAAGAAATTTGTCTTAGACAAAGGGCCCGCATGCAAGCGTAGCCCTTATGCCCATGTCGCCGCAGAGCAGCGCCAAAATTCCTGGCAAGCTAACTTTCCAGGAAGAGAAAGGCTGTCGATTCCATTAGCTTGGAGTCCAATGATGTCACTGGTAGGTGGGTTTCTGAACTGTCCACAGACCACCCACCTCTTGAAACACAGACCGAGGAGAAAGGAAATGGTGCCATCTTAGAATGAGCATTAGTGAGTACCAGTGATATGAACACATGGTTGGGATTGGGAAAAGTGCTCCCTATTTGTGCATCCCTATTTTGGGCCTGTCATTATAGATGAAAATCATTATTTTTGCACGACACCGTCATACAGTGAAGTATGAAATGGCGCAGGAGTGGTTTATGAATGGGAGTCAAAGGGAAGAGTCAACCGAGTGTACTGGTGGTGGGTGGGTGCAGAGACCTACCTGGTCCAGACCAGTCCAGCACTAGCAGACACCCCCGTCACCCCGACTAGAGCTGCAAGCATCAGCCTCCGGCGGCCCGCCCCCCGCACTGCCCCGCTGTGGTAGCGCCGGGACATCTGGGCCAGGCCCACCGACGCTGCCGTCAATGCCCGCAAGCGGAACATCCTGCAGAGAGGTGGATGGGAAGGAAAGAAAGAAAGAAAGAAAGAAAGAAAGAAAGAAAGAAAGAAAGAAAGAAAGAAAGAAAGAAAGAAAGAGACATCTTAAGTTTTTGTCCTGTGTGTAACACTGGTAATCGAAAGATTTATTCTTGACACCAATTCAGAAGACTTTAGAATGTCAAATAATGCATCGTAAGCAAGATGAATGATAAATGACTAATTATTATGAATGACTAATGACTGAATAATTAACTTAATTTGTAACAACTTAAAGATGCAATAAGTAATTTTGTTAACATAAGTTAAATAGCTCTATATTCTGAAAGTAAACATTTTCAGGCCGGGATACCAATTTTATACTATCAGGAGAGAGAAGTCATGAGCTATATAGAACTTTAACTTAAAAACTAAAATCCAACTACACTACCTTTAACACAAAAGAGACTAAAAATCACACCCGTGTGAAGTGAGTGGTGCAACTCCGTGTGTGTGTGTGTGGGGGGGGGGGGGGGGGGGCACAGGAACGCACCCAGGGTACCGGCCCGATTCCGGCAAGCCACCCCGCGTCCAAAACGGTTGAGAAATGACAACCTGAAATCACCATATATACAGTTAATATGTGCATGTGTGTTTGTGTGTTAGGTTGCGCACAGGTGGTGAAAAACAACCGTGCTGTGCTCAGACGCACCCACCCAGCCAGCCACCCAGCCACACACATAGCTCCGTAAGCCACTCAAAAAACTGCAAACTGAAAAATAAAAAGATAAAGTACATCCATTAAAAACAAATAAAAGGAGATGAACAAAAGGCCTGTCCTTGACGTGAACGCGTTTTCAGAAGTGATTTAAAAGATGACAAGCTGACTTTAACAGCCTTAGATTCTCAGGCACTGAGGCACGCTCCAAAGCTCCAAAGCTTTGGTGGCCGCGCTGCAAAAGTCCAACCGCCCCAGGTAATGAGGTGAGTTTAACCCATTTTGGGCGGGAACCCCTTTTGGTGTTTTAATCATTAAACTTCAGCTATTGAAAAATAGCAGATGTACAAGCTCATATGAACTTGTAGGTCTGCTATTTTTGAAAAATCGTGAAAATGTGGCCCGAATCCTTGAATGTATATTCTTTCAGAGCGAACGTTTTTAACTCAAATCTTTGCGTCTGGAGGGTCCCTGGAACAACATATTTTCAGATGGGGTGTCGGCGGCCAAATTCAGATAATTCTGAGGGTCTTTGACATGCAAAAGGTTGAGAACCACTAACATAGAAACATGAGTTTTTGAAGAAAACTGTCAGGATTTAGAAGAGATTTGTAGAATCGTCCTCAGGTCAAAATGGGTTAATGAGGCTAGTTTTAGGAACAACCACAAGGGTCATACCTGAGGATCTAACACAGAGTTCAGGCTCATCCGGGACCAGCGCGTATGAAATGAAACTAGTAGCTTGGCCTTGTACGTATTAAAGTCTAAATCAATTCTGAAACTCACAGGCAACGAGGCACCGACAGGCAGGTTGCTCCAAAGCTTTGGTGCCCGGGCTGCAAAAGTCCAACCGCCCCAGGTAATGAGGTGAGTTTAATGAGGCCAGTTTTAGGAACAACCAAGAGGGCCCTAAGTCCTAATCAATTCTGAAACTCACAGGCAACCAGCGAAGAGAAGCTATAGGATGGGTGTAATTATGTTTAAGACTTGGTTAACACTTAACAGTCTAGCAGCTGAACTTTGCACAAGTTGAAGACATTTTACTGAGCCCTGTCCCCGAGTACAGCGACAGACCCTGTCCCTAACCATGAACAAATAAAAATGCAAATAATAAGAATTGCTTAGTTTTGACTACCGGTATGTGTCACTTGACCATTGAAGGAGAGTCAAAAATCATACACAGGACTCTGGTCATCTCAGACATGCTTGGGCTGAGAAGCTGGGCATTTCAATATCAGATGAGTTGTGGGAGGAGGGCCCGCCTAGTATTCAGAACTGCTCTATCAATTCTAGCTATAGATTGACTCAATTTAAAGTATTGCACAGATTGCATTACTCCAAATCTAAACATAGTAAAATGTACCCAACAGTCCCTGCTATGTGTGATAGATGTGGTATTGCAGTGGGTTGGTACTTGGTTTCCTGTCACATAATTTCTGGCAGTGTCCAGAATTCAAAAATCTACTAAATCTAAATAATAAAAACCACACATTGTTTGAAAAGCTGCCATGGCAAGACTGGAGGAGCAGGTTGAATTTGGGTGGCCAAATATAGGAAGATCTGAGATTTTACCTAATTTAATAATGTTTTATAAGGATCCTAATCCTATGCCTGTGAAAATAGTAAAGATTAAAATAATGTGACTGATTCAAATTGCCTAATACTATTATCCCATCATTGTCCAAATTACTTTTAGAATCTTAAGCATTAGTAGTCTAGGGTAAAGATATAGAAGAATTTAATTTCTTCACAAAACTAATTAACACCCACCTAAAGGAGCAAAGCTTAAAACAATATTAGTCCTTCAATCTGCAGAGCTCTCTCTCTCTGTACTGACTGCAGAGCTCTCTCTCTCTCTCTCTCTCTGTACTGACTGCAGAGCTCTCTCTCTCTCTCTCTCTCTCTGTACTGACTGCAGAGCTCTCTCTCTCTCTCTCTGTACTGACTGCAGAGCTCTCTCTCTCTGTACTAACTGCAGAGCTCTCTCTCTCTCTCTCTCTCTCTGTACTGACTGCAGAGCTCTCTCTCTCTCTCTGTACTGACTGCAGAGCTCTCTCTCTCTCTCTGTGTACTGACTGCAGAGCTCTCTCTCTCTCTGTACTGACTGCAGAGCTCTCTCTCTCTCTGTACTAACTGCAGAGCTCTCTCTCTCTCTCTCTGTACTGACTGCAGAGCTCTCTCTCTCTCTCTCTCTCTGTACTGACTGCAGAGCTCTCTCTCTCTCTCTCTCTCTGTACTGACTGCAGAGCTCTCTCTCTCTCTCTCTCTCTGTACTGACTGCAGAGCTCTCTCTCTCTCTCTCTCTCTCTCTGTACTGACTGCAGAGCTCTCTCTCTCTCTCTGTACTGACTGCAGAGCTCTCTCTCTCTCTCTCTGTACTGACTGCAGAGCTCTCTCTCTCTCTCTGTACTGACTGCAGAGCTCTCTCTCTCTCTCTCTCTCTCTCTCTCTGTACTGACTGCAGAGCTCTCTCTCTCTCTCTGTACTGACTGCAGAGCTCTCTCTCTCTCTCTCTCTCTCTCTCTCTCTCTCTCTCTCTCTCTCTCTCTCTCTCTCTCTCTCTCTCTCTCTCTCTCTCTCTCTGTACTGACTGCAGAGCTCTCTCTCTCTCTCTGTACTGCCTGCAGACAAACCTGTCTCCTATGGCAAATCAGTGGCAACCTGGCATTGAACATGCCATTAAAAGATTAAATAAAGAAATAAAAACATTCAAAAATAGCAGATCTACACAAGCTCAAAGCACATCCTTATGCACTGTATTGTGTGAGCTTGTA